>NC_025995.2:60954665-60967937 GCF_000442705.2 Elaeis guineensis | reverse complement strand
TAAAGAAAAGTTTGTAAATCATTATGAATGGTGTTACTATTTTTTGTGGATATTTGAACAATGATGTGTATATGTTATCACAACCTGTTAATGTAGTCTATTCAATTGGCAAGCACCTAGATTAGATGTGTGTCAGATATCTACTTATGGCACTATAGCTAGGTCATATAAACAGAATAGAATAATAGATTGACTCAAGAGGGAATCCGAAGTCGTGATTGTGAGTCACTTCCAACCTGTGAGTTCTATCTTCTTGGTAAAATGACAAGTCACCTTTTACTGGAAAAGGTGAGAGAGCTACTAGCTCTTGGGCCTAGTACATACTGATGTATGTGGGCCATGAGCCAAGTGCTAGAGGTGGATATTTCTACTTCATTACTTTCACGGATGATCTATCCAGATATGGATATGTCTATCTGATGAAACATAAGTCAAATTCATTTGAAATGTTCAAACGATTCCGAAGTGAAGTAGAAAAATAAACTGGGAAGAGCATTAAAATCTTCGATCTAACGAGGAGAATATCTTTCTAGTGAATTTTTCACATATCTAGGAGAGAATGGGATTCTCTCCCAATGGACTCCTCCAGGAACACCACAGCATAATGGTGTGTCTGAAAGGAGAAATCAGACTCTATTAGACATGATCCGATCCATGATGGATTTTGCCAGCTTACTGATATCTTCTGGGGATATGTACTTGAATCGGCCTGTTATTTGTTAAATAGGGTTCCAAGTAAGTCTGTATTATGACTCCATATGAGATATGGATAGGGCGTAAGCTAGCACTTTCACACCTTAGGGTCTGGGGGTGCCCGGCCTATGTTAAACGATTAGTCACAGACAAACTTGGACTAGGTTGACAATGACATTCATAGGGTACCCCAAGAGATCAAAGGATATTTTTCTATCATGCTGATGAACAAAAGGGGTTCGTCAGCTTTAAGGCAATCTTTTAGAAAATGAGTTCCTTGATGAAGGAACCATTGCCTCTAAGGTTGAACTTGATGAAGCTCAACAGGGTAGAAGGACGACCACCCAATAGCTGAACAAGTTGGATTTGATTAAATCAGATTCGGAGCCCAATGTACCTGCATCATTAAGGCGATCCGATAGAGTATCGCATCAGTCGGACAGATACTATGGTTTCTTGATCCAGGATGGTGATCCCATCGAACTCGATGAGAACGATGAGGATCCGATCACCTATTTAGATGCAATGCAGAGACCTGATTTCAAAAAATGGCTTGAAGTCATGAGATCCGAAATGGAGTCCATGAAGGTCAACGATGTATAGACATTGGTTGACCCACCTGAAGGGGTTAAACCCATTGGGTGTAAATGGGTGTTTAAAAGGAAAAGGGGTGCAGATGGAAAGGTGGAGACCTATAAAGCCCGTTTGGTTGCCAAGGGGTATCATCAACATTATGGTATTGACTATGATGAGACATTTTCTTCTGTGGCAATGCTCAAATCCATTCAGATAATGCTTGCAATAGCTTCCCATCTGGATTATGAGATCTGACAAATGGATGTAAAGACAGCTTTCTTGAATGGAGAGCTGACCGAAGAGGTGTATATGATACAACCTGAGGAGTTTACATCCACAGATGAGTCCAAGGTGTGCAAGCTTTAAAGATCCATTTATAAATTGAAGCAAGCTTCTCGGAGTTGGAACATGTATTTTGATAAGGTGATCAAAACGTATGGCTTCGTTAAGAATGGAGAAGAGCCTGCATCTATAATGGGCAAATGGTCCAGTTGTGGTATTCCTTATCTTGTATGTGGATGACATTCTCTTAATCGGGAATGACATCCCACACTACAGGGAATAAAAGTTTGGTTGTCATCGCAATTCTCTATGAAGGACTTGGGTGAAGCATCCTACATCCTAAGGATGAAGATCTATAGGGATAGATCTAAAAAGATGCTTGGGTTATCCCAGTCCACATACATAGACACTGTCCTGAAGAGGTTCAGCATGGAGAATTCCAAGAAGGGCTATCTATCGATAGGCCATGGAATTTCTCTCTCTAAGAAGGATTGTCTGACAACTTCTGAAGAGAGAGAGCGTATGAGTAGAGTCACATATGCTTCAGTCGTGGGATCTATCATGTACGTCATGACATGTACAAGACCAGATGTGGCATACTCACTAGGAGTAGTGAGTAGATACCAATTTGATCCTGGAGAAAACTACTAGAAAGTGATTAAAGCCATCCTTAAGCATTTAAAAAATACTAAGGACCAATGGTTGGTTTATGGTGAGCTAGATCTGAAACTTATGGGGTTCACAGACTCCAGCTTTCAATCTGACTATGATGACAGCAGAAGCGTGTCGGGTTATATCTTTACTCTGAATGGTGAAGCTATCTACTAGAAGAGTTCCAAGCAGCATACTGTGGCAGACTCTGTTTGTGAAGCAGAGTACATCACAGCATCGGATGCCGCAACGGAAGCGCTGTGGCTGAAGAAATTCATCATCGAGCTCGGAGTAGCACCCTCCCTCGATTGTTTAGTCCTGCTCTACTGCGACAGCACTGGTGCCATAGCTCAGGTGAAGGAACCCAAAGCACACCAGTGGACGAAGCACAATTAGCGTCGCTTCCACCTGGTCTGGGAGATCGTGGATCGAGGTGATATTGACTTTCAGAAGATCGACGAAAAGGAGAACCTGGCCGACCCCTTCACTAAAGCCCTGACGATAAAGGAGTTCGACAACCACAAGTTGAAGATGGGTATTAGATACTATGCCGAGTGGCTTTAGGACAAGTGGGAGTTATTGGAAAATATATCCCAAAAACCAATCGTCAGTCTGTTGACGGTTGAGCAATCTTGTATGATAATTGATTTGTTAATAAATAAAATATATTTGGTATTTTCATCATAAGCTTTCATCTTCTAATGAACTTCATTGTTATGATGAAGTCCTTAGGACTATTTAGATTCGATAAAGAGAGGATTTATCGATTAGTTCTTAAAACTGTTCACGACCAAATGATAGGTTGTTAATAAAGACGACAGCTTCTATCGAGCATAGGTCGCTGTAGGCCATATGGGTTGGTTGTCCTCTTAATCAAGGAGTGTAGAGATATTGGTATGGCATACAGGTGAGATGTAAGGGTACATCGTCATTGAACGTGACTAACTCCAGAGCATTCTGCTATCGAGAATATCTCTGATGGGATATAGGTATAAGTATCCCTTAGACCTGAGATCACCTCAGTGACTTGCAAGCAACTCACTGTGCTTTGGTACTGGACTAACTGAATTTCTAATTCAGTGACGAAAGGCTTCTGGGCATAGTCAAGTACTTACAAAGTTAGAGTGTGATCAAGATGGGATTGACCACTCCAAGAGTTGGAGAAGAATGAGTCACTGTATTTCAATTTAGCAAGACCTTGGCTAGGGTAATCCATCAAATGGATTTGATATTTTGAAATATAATGTGGACAACTTGATCAGAGTTGATAGTTGAACTCTGAGATATCTTATGATCATTTTGGTCAAAGGGATGAATTATATGAAAACTATATCCGCATGGGTTCTAAGGATGTTGTTCTACACATTCGACCTATCCGATCGTCGGATACCATTACTAGATGGTCACTTCGATTGGTACAAAAATTTATTTTTATGCTACCAGCTTAGGTTTGGACCTATGAGGTCACACATATTAGAGTTCATGATCCGATCAGATGGTTGATCAATGATTAAGAATCATTCTAGGATTAAATGATCAATACGATTGACATTTAACCTAGTGAAAGTGTTGCAGGAGGATCGATTAGCAATTTGATTGCTAATTGGCTTAATTTGATTAATCCAATGGGCTGAGATTAAGTTTAATTGAATATAATTTAATTAAATTTGGTTTGAGCTTGATTGGATCAAGTTCAATTGGTTTATTGGATAAGCCAAGTGTAAGAAAAAAACTAGTCATAGTTCAATTAGGACTTGGGTCAACCTAATTTCTAATTTGATTTAAAAATTAAATTAGATTTAAATCTAATTTAATCTGATTAAATTAAATTTTTAATTGGGTTAAGACCTACTTTAATTGGGTTGATCTAATTTTGGTTTGATTTGGTTTGAGAAACCAAATTAAAACAAGTCATAAGATGGAATCCTAGTAAGACTAAAATTCCACCTTGCGCCACATAAGCCCCCCCACGCCCTCTCTCTTATTCTACGTCAATCTTCTCTTATTTTGTGCAACAAAAGCCCTCTCCCAGGTCTTTCTTATGTCCAAAAGGTTTTCTCTCTTCTTTCATACATAGAAAGTGGTTGTGGATCAAATCAAAATAAGAATAAGTTTGGATTTCAAATTCTATGAGATAGAGTTTTAGAAATCAAAACTCTTTCCTTTTTGCACCAAATTTATCCAAATTTTTTTTGAGATTTTTGTGGCTTTTAGGGTACACATTGTGTACCCTTTGCTGATAGTCTATGCATGAAAATAAGGAGGTGGCACTCAAGAGTTGGGCACCCCTTATCTTGCCAAGTTTGGATAAGCCTTGACTAGGTATTTGACCTAGACAAGGACTCTATCATATCTCTCTCCATAAAATGAGTTTCTTCAAGAAAGTTTTGTAGAGCATAGATATTTGAGAAACCTTTGGGGTATCCAAAAATTAGAGAGAAAGATCTTTGGGTTGTGGAGATATAATAGACACAAGACAAGGTGTCTAGGAGAGAGTAAAGAGAAGAAGAAGAGGGTCTTCTTCTAGGGTTGTTAGTTTCATCTCTTTCCTTCCTCCATCTTGAGTTTTTTGAGAGCATCTCATATCTAAAACTCCTCCTCCTACTTCTCATCTTTGGAAGAACCCAAATCAAGAAGAAGGAGGCACCTGATCAACCATCGAAGAAGGATCAGCACAGTACTAGCATACTATGCTGATTTTCTGAAGCAGGACTTCTGGTCGAGATTCGTGGGCTCGTGTGGATGACTCCTAGAGACCGAATGTGTGTGCAATTTGCAACATCATCCTCAAGCATGGATCAGCAAGGTTAGAACGTCTAACTTGCAAAGTAATAGATCTGATCTATTGTTTAATACATACATTTGATGTAGTATAGAAATATGTTGATATGATCAACATGTAGCTCATGCTCTATATATTTTAATTTTTGATTTAATGCTATATAATAATCATGTAATAGGATCTTAGATCTAAAAATTTTCTGATTTTAAAAAATAAATTTTAATTTTTTTTTTCTTTCGCTGTCTGATCTTGAAAAAATTTCAAGATCTAACGCTGAAACCTTAGATCAGGTTCCTACATGCACTACCTATGCTTCCTTCAAAACCTTTATTCCCTATAATGCAGGGATGATATTTTTGATTAAGAAAATCTCATCCACATATAAAACAAGAAATATTATCATAGAGTTATTAACCCACTTGTATATGCAGGGTTCTTCTCCATTCTTAATGAAGTCATATGTTTTGATCACTTTATCAAAATGCATGTTCTAACTTCGAGATGTTTGCTTAAGTCCATAAATGGACCTCTAAAGTTTACACACTTTAAACTTGTTGGGTATAAAATACCCTCAGCCAAAGTTCTCAATGGGATTAACCCTCGCGAGTCTCCTCCGACTCCGACTGCAGACAGACCTCGTCCGGACTCCTACGGGAGCCGGACTCCGCCCACAACTCCGACCGCAAGCAGACTCCGCCCAGACTCCTACGGGAGTCGGGCTCTGTCCCCGACCTCAACTGCTGGAAGGCTTCGCCCGGACTCCTACAGGAGCCCGGCTCCGTCACCAACTTCAACCACTGGTAAGCTTCGTCCGGACTCCTACGGGAGCCGGACTTCGCCCCTGACTTTAATTGCAGGAAGACTCCACCCGGACCCCTACGAGAGCAAGGCCTCATCCCCGACTCTGGCTGCAGACAGACCTTGTCTGGACTCCTACGGGAGCCGGACTCCGCCCACAACTCCAACTGCCAGTAGACTCCACCTGGACTCCTACGGGAGCCGGGCTCCATCCCCGACCTCAACTGCTGGAAGGCTTCGCCCGGACTCCTACGGGAGCCAGGCTCTGTCACCAACTTCAACTGCTAGTAAGCTTCGTCCGGACTCCTACGGGAGCCGGACTTCACCCCTGACTTTAATTGCAGGAAGACTCCGCCCGGACCCCTACGGGAGCCGGGCCTCATCCCGACTCCGCCTGTAGACAGACCTTGTCCGGACTCCTATGGGAGCCAGACTCCGCCCACAACTCCAACTGCCAGTAGACTCCGCCCGGACTCCTACGGGAGCCGGGCTCCGTCCCCGACCTCAACTGCTGGAAGGCTTTGCCCGGACTCCTACGGGAGCCGGGCTCCGTCACCAACTTCAACTGCTGGTAAGCTTCGTCTGGACTTCTACGGGAGCCGGACTTCGCCCCAGACTTTAATTGCAGGAAGACTCCGCCCGGACCCCTACGGGAGCCTGGCCTCGTCTCCGACTCCGGTTGCAGACAGACCTTGTCCGGACTCCTACGGGAGCCGGACTCCGCCCACAACTCCAACTGCCAGTAGACTCCTCTCGGACTCCTACGGGAGCCGGGCTCCGTCCCCGACCTCAACTGCTGGATGGCTTCGCCCGGACTCCTACGGGAGCCGGGCTCCGTCACCAACTTCAACTGCTGGTAAGCTTTGTTCGGACTCCTACGGGAGCCGGACTTCGCCCCTGACTTTAATTGCAGGAAGACTCCGCCCGGACCCCTACGGGAGCCGGGCCTCGTCTCCGACTCCGGCTGCAGACAGACCTTGTCCGGACTCCTACGGGAGTCGGACTCCACCCACAACTCCAACTGCCAATAGACTCCGTCCGGACTCCTACGGGAGCCGGGCTCCATCCCCGACCTCAACTGCTGGAAGGCTTCGCCCGGACTCCTACGGGAGCCGGACTCCGCCCTCGACTTTGACTGCTGGTAAACTCCGTCCGAACTCCTAAGGGAGCTGGACTTCGCCCTTGACTTTGAGTGCAGGTAGACCTCATCCCGACTCCTACGGGAGCAGACCTCGTCTCTGATTCTGGCTACAGGAAGATTTCATCCGGACTCTCACGGGAGCCGGACCTCGTCCCCAACTTCGGCTGAAGGAAGACTTCGTCCGGACTCCTGCGGGAGTCGGACTCCGGGCTCTTCTCAAATGGGTAGCTAACCACCTCTTTCCGCCAGACACTCCAGCTGAACTTCAGCCGACAGGTCTGCACTCCCTGGCGTGATGCAGCAACGGCCACGATCCTGCCCCACTTCCTACGACGGATTCCATGCGGCTCCATTACTCCATGGCAGACCGCTATGATGCCCACGATCCTACTCCACTTCCTGCGATGGATACCGCATGATTCTTCCATCTTCTGGCAAGTCGCGACAACGGACGCTGCTCCACTCCCCACGACAGACTCCATGTGGCGTGTCCCGGTGATAGCCACGATTCCACCACACTACTCTTCGCAACAAACTCCCCTTGAATCTGGGCAGCCCACTGCTAGACGGTTACTGACATCGCTATCAGTCTGTTGCTCCCTCCGCCTATAAAAGGGGACCCCAGATACGTTATTCTCTAAGCTCTCATTTTTACTTAGAAACTTTGCTAAAATTTCCGTTCGAGCACTCCATTTCCGTTGAGGCAGAGAACTGACTTAAGCATCGGAGGGTCTTGCCGGAGCAACCCCACCTTCGGTTTAGACTTCTTTTGCAGGTCCCAGCGGCGACCGCGACTCCAGCTTCTCCGACATAAGTGGATTTTTTCACCAACAGGATTGGCGCTAGAGGAAGGGGCTTGAACCTTCACGGTGCCCTTGTTCTTAAAGGAGCGCTCAACGGGATTGCCCCCGGGCATCTTTGCCGTGCTCCCCTCCCCTCCGACAGTCCCCCACTTGGTCTTTGCTCGATGCCACCCCGCAAGGCATCCACGCGACGATCCACGGCCTCCGCGGCCAGATCTCAAGCTCCGGTCTCGCCTCCAGTTTCCCAGCCTCCTCCTCCTCCTCCGGCGATGGTGGTCAGCGCGAAGCAATTTGATCTGCTGGCGCAGCTGGTCAGAGGCCTCACTGAAGCTGTACAGGCCATACAGCAGCAGCAGCAGCCGCAGGCATCAGTGTGCCTGGAAAGGGTGTCACCGGAATGCCAGAATCCGACAGTGGGGTGGGCAACTTAGGCCAGCCGCCCCATCTTTCTCGGGAAGACGAACCCGAGGGTGGAGAGCCCTCAATCAGAGCATGACTCCACCCCTGGAAGATCCCTGCCCCCATTCTGTCAGAGGACCCTTGAGACAAGAAGTTGAGAGGATTTCTTGGACCGGAGACTCCAGGAGATGAACCGGTGGATCGAAGAACTCTGCCATGCTCCCCTCACTTACGGTGAGGATATTTGCACTGACCCTCCCTTTTCTCAAATGATCATGCAGGAACTGATCCCGCCAAACTTCAAACTCCCCCAGTTCGAAAGCTATGAAGGGACTTCAGACCCAGTTGATCATCTGGAAGCCTTCCGAACGATGATGCTGCTTCATGGCGCACCCGACGCCATCCTGTGCCGAGCCTTCCCCTCCACCTAGAAAGGAGTGGCGAGAAATTGGTACTCGGTGCTGAAGCCGGGTATCATTTTTTCCTTCGATCAGATGAGCCACCAATTTGTGGCCCATTTTGTCAGCAGTCGACGCCTCCGGAAGGGCTCGGAGTCCCTCCTTAGTATCAGGCAGAGGGAGGGGGAGTCCATTCGGGCCTACATCAACCGCTTCAATGTCGCAGTGCTGGAGGTCCGGAATTTGGACCAATCAGTCGCAATGGCCGCTCTGAAGGGCGGCCTTCAGAAGAATGACCTTTTGTTCTCCCTGGAGAAGAAGTACCCCAGAGATTTTGCTGATTTGTTGGCTCAGGCTGAAGGGTACATCCGAGCGGAAGAAGCCTTCAAAATGAAGGATGAGGAGACCGCGAGAGAGCGGTAGGTGGGAGACTTGAGTAAGCCCACAGTCGAAAAAAGGTCGAGAGAAGCTCGACCGCATTCTCGATATCCTCCTAGGCACAAGCGTGCCCATACTCCTCCTCGGGTACGTAGGCAGAGAAGTTCGGATCGTGGGGTTCGGTGGGGTTCTCCACCAGGAAGATTCCGCAACTACGACCCCTCAATGCCTCGAAGATCCAGGTACTGATGGAGGTCAGGGAGCAGCTCCCTAGGCCAGAGAGGATGCGCACACACCCCGGGAAGCGCAACCCCAATAGGTTCTGTCTCTACCACCGCGACCACGGCCACGACATGGAGGAATGCATCTAGCTCCAAGACGAGATCGAGGAGCTCATCCGGCGAGGTCGACTCGACAGGTTCATCCGACATCGGCCTGAGGGTAGAAAAGATCGGCCAAGGGCCCTGCCGCAACCTGAACCGCCAAGGAGGGAAGAGCAGCCCGGAGATCGGCCTCCAATTGGGACCATCGACTCCATCACCGGAGGGCCTCAAGGAGGACCAGACCTTCCACGACCATGGAACTCGGGAAACCTGTAAATGTATTGCTTACGACTTTGCCCTGAATCTAAATTTCTTTCGACTTTGCATGTTCTTCCCTTTTGGCATGGATTTGTTACGACTGGGGATAACCCCTTCAAACAATTAAAACAAGGTTATGTTAGGAACAGGAGGAGAACCTCATCCTAACATAAATAAAATGAAAGTCTGATTATCTTAAGATCGGATTGGGGGAGAGACCCATATAACGGCCCTTAGGCACCCCCATGGCCGTGTGAGGAACAGGAGGAGAACCTCATCCTAACATGAGCAAAGTCAAAGGCCCGGTTCTTTTAGACCAGATGGGGGGAGAGGCCTTACAACGCCCAAATGCGCCCCCACAGCCATGTCAGGAACAGGAGGAGAACCTCGTCCTGGCATGAGCAAAGTCAAAGGCCCGGTTCTTTTAGATCGGATGGGGGGAGAGGCCTTACAATGCCCGAATGCGCCCCCACAGCCATGTCAGGAACAGGAGGAGAACCTCGTCCTGACATGAGCAAAGTCAAAGGCCCGGTTCTTTTAGATCGGATGGGGGCAGAGGCCTTACAACACCCTAATGCGCTCCCACAGCTATGTTAGGAACAGGAGGAGAACCTCATCCTGACATAAGCAAAGTCGAAGGCCCGGTTCTTTTAGACCGGATTGGGGGAGAGGCCCTTGCCATAGCCCTTATGTGCCTCCGCAGCTCCGTTGGGAACAGGAGGAGAACCTCGTCCTAACTGAGCTGAGATCGACTACGTCAGGAACGGAAGGAGAACGTTGTCCTGACGGTGACGAAACCCAGCCGCCCAACAAGATTGGATGAAGGGGAAAGGCCCTCAGCGGCACCTCCACACTTCTACGCAACCCCACAAAAGGCAAGGGGAGGACCCTCACTCTGAAAAGAGGGGGAAATTAAAAAGAAAAGCGACGAACTACATCAGAAACAGATGAAGGACAAACTATGCCAAGGACGTAAGGAACCTCGTCTTAACAAAGATGGGAAGTTCCTACCAGGCGCCCCCAGCTTCTAAGAGGGCTCTCGACACAGGTCAAGAAAACAGCGACACCTTCGGGGTAATGCGGAGATCGGACCACCAAGCTCGAGCCTACGGCCATGGACGACGAGGAAAGTAAATCAGCATATCAACGACTGGGCACCTCCAAACGACGTCAACGTCGGACAAGTCAAAAGGCCAAAGAAGTTCGGCGGGCGACAATTTAATACAGTACGCGGATGAGGTAACGCAAAATTCCCTTTTCATTCCATTTGCGAAATATACACCATGAAGCCCAGAAGGCCAAAGGAAGAAAAGCAAAACGACAAAAGCAAGACAAAACAACAAAAGATAAAATGCACGCATGGAAAGACGGAAGGCCAAAAAGAGCCCTAGGGAAGCCCCGCTCCTTCCGACCTAGAGTTATCTGCTTCCCCCTTATCCAGGACTGCCTCAGATTTTTAATTTCTTCTTCTAGCTCTCTCTTTTCAGCAGCGCATCCTGGAGTGCTCGATGAAGTCGCTGGCTTTCATTCTCCACCTCTCGATGCCTCTTTCTCAGGACCTCAGATTCCGCCTCTGCGTCCGTGACGGCCTGCTGCGCGTATGCCAGCTGGATCTTCAATTGCTGCAGCTCAGCCGTCCTCTCCTCGAGGGCGACAGAAAGTCCTTCGACGGTTCCTCTTAGGGATTGGAGTTCATTGGAATCCCGAGAAGAAGCAAGCTGAGCCCTGTCAGCCAGCTGCCTCTGAAGACGGGTGACTTCGTCGGCCGCCACCCTGAGTCTCCCTTTATATTCATCTACCTGCCTGCGCCAACCGGCCTGATGCACGTCGTAGCTCACCTCGACGTCCTGAAGCCGCTACTGAAGGTCGGAGACCTTCTTCGACCACTCTCGATCGTCGTCGGCCCGAGCCAAGAGCCGGGATGAACTTCCTTCCAACTGGGCAATCCTCTCCTGCACAGCTGACAGTTCCACCCTGAGAGAGCTGATCTTGGCAGCTTGAGCCCAAATTCGATCGCTGGCACTCTTCTTGTGTTCCTCAAGCTCCTTCGCGAAGTCCGCCTTCCTCCGACTATACTCCATGATCCCCTTCACGTGGAGATTCCGAAAGCGGGTGGCCTCCGAGGTGGCTTCAGAGTAACCCTCCCTTAACCTGCGAAGCTCGCCTTCCATCTTCTTCGACCTTTTTGTTGCATGAAGAACCTCCTTCTTCAGCCGCTGGATCGTGGACTTCAGCGGGATCCCCTGGGGCAGGGGAAGTGCCTTGGCAGGACACTGCCATCGAGAGACAGAAGCGTCAAGGCGCATCTCATTGCAGAAAGAAAAATAAAAGGGGGGAAGGGGGAGAAGAGAAGCCATCCACGATGAGAAATTCAACTTTATTGATTGAATGATTCTTGGAGATAAAAAGAAAAAGAAAAATTGCAGTAAAAGAAAGATACAAGGTCGGAGGTCTCAGACCTCAGAAGCAGGAGTTGGAGAGCTCGGTGTTCCTGGAGGGGGGGCTGCGGCAGCAGTAGCGGCAGGAGAAGGACCGGCCTCATCCTCAGACTCCTAGCCCAAGAAGCTAAGGTCGAGCTCGAAAAATTTCCTGGCCACCTTCTCCTGGCAGAGCTCGAACCCCTTGATGAATGCTTCTTGGTCGAACCTGACGTTCAGGTCCCTCATCTCTGCGGAGGCCTTGAACTCCTCCACTGCAAGAACCCTGGCCTCCGAGACCAGGACCAGAATTGCTCCGCCAAGTTGGCGACCTCAGCCTCCGCCTTCCTCACCATCTCCTCCGAAGTCTGCCTCTCTTCCTCCCGGGCCTGCTTTTCTCTCCCCAGGGCCTCCTGGAAAGCAACTACTTCGGCTGCCTTTTCTTTGAGGCGAGCGACCTCGGCCCGACGACGCTCCTCTACCTGGATGGCGTCCCTCCTCGCCCGATTCGTCGCCTCGATATTGGTGAGGAGCTGGTGCCCAATCTGCAAGGGTGGCTAGGGGATCAAAACAAGGGTCGAATAGCCGATTAAATGAAGATTTGTTTACCTCGAGAAAGGACCCTAGGGAGTCCAAACCTGCTGCTCAGGATCGGCATGATCGATCCTCTCGACGACTTCAGGTAGAATGCAGCCGTCGATCAACCGCTTGATCAAGTCCCTATCATTGAAGGGATTCTCCGGCTCCTCTTCGGAATCGAGGGACTCGTCAGCGACGGTTCGGCGGCTACTCACCCTGCGGGCCACCGACTTCATTCTCCTCCCCTCTCAACTATGGGCGCCTCCGTGGAGCGGACCCCCGAAACGGGAGCCCCAGTCGGCGGACTCCTTGAAGAGGCCCGGGGGGCCGTTGGTTTGGCGTCCGAAGGAACGTCGATCGCGGGGCCGCCTGGACAGGTGCGGCCAGACTCAGCTCCTCCACCCTAGCCTTCTTTGCTGATCTGGAGACCGCGGCACCTTTTCTTTTGTGGGCCTTGAGGCCCCTGACGAGCATCCGTGCTGCTTCGGCATCCATTCCTAGAAAAAAAAAATAAAAGAGAGATCAGAAATCAATAATGGGATGAAAAAGGAAGGAGTGGCACACAAAAAAAAAAAAGAAAGAGGAAAGAAGAAAAGAGAAAGAGAAGAAAAGAAGAGAGAAGAAAAAGAAGAAAAAGAAGAAGGACGGAAGAAAAGAAGAGAAAGGAAAGATGGAGTACTCGCAGGATCCTGGGGCTCAGGCCGATGTTGAACAAAAATTGCTCCCTCAGAAGGTTGGGAAGGGAGAGAGCGGAATAGTCAAGAAGCTTTCGGGCGGCCTGGAGGTCGTCCTCC
>NC_025995.2:60738273-60954565 GCF_000442705.2 Elaeis guineensis | reverse complement strand
ATGAGTCGACTCATGAGTCAACTCATGGCACTATGAGCTGAATGGCACGAAAAAAATTCCCATGGCACGCTGGATTTTTTGGCTTGGCACGACCTGTGAGTCGACTCATGAGTCGACCCACAAGGCATGAGTCGACTCATGAGTCGACCCCTGCTGATTTGAACCGAAAAATTCAGAAATCAGATCTTCTGGTCTGTTGCAACAGAAGTCGACTCATGAGTCGACTCCTGAAGCATGAGTCGACTCATGAGTCGACCCCTGCGACGGGAAATGTCAACAACGGCTATTTTTTTGCCCATTTTAATTGCCATTTATGCTTCCTAAAAATCCTCTAACGGCTCTTTATCTGCCTAAATTGTTTTCTCTTGCTTCTAATGCTACAAAATGCTTTAAATGATGAAAGAAATTGCAGATTAAATAGCGGATCAAACGTGAAATCAAACAAAGAGAAGAAAAGAGAAGAAAAGAGAAGAAAAGAGAAGAAAAGAGAAGAAAAGAGAAGAAAAGAGAGGAAAAAGAGAAAGAACAGAAGAGAGGATCCGAAATTTGCAAGAAAAAGCCTGAGATCAACGAAATATCCATAGAGAAAAAGAGAGAGGATCCACAATATACCAGAGAGATTGTGAAAGAGAAAAGGAAGATCTTTCAAGGAGAGAATTCTTCACGCCTATCGTTTCAACCTTGATCTAGAGATCGTTCAAAGCTTTCAAGAGATCTTCAATCAACAATCAACCTCTTCTCAAGCGTTCAACCGTTCATTCATCTTGAGAAAATCTGAAAAAGGGGTTCTTCATTTGAGTAAAGTTTTTATTGTTATATTTGCTCATTTAAGGAGCTGTTTTTGTATTCATCTGTGCTCTAAATATTCTTACTCTTTGTGAGTTTTTGCTCTTGTTTTTGGAGGATTTCCAAAACAAGGAAAGGTTGATCCGAACCTGAAATCGGAGTGTTGTGGGTTGGCTTGTACCCGGGAAAACAAGTGTTCTAGCTTGGATAGCTAGGGTCGGAGTTTCCGACGTCCTGTATTCTAGCCTTGGGATAGCTAGTGTCGGAGTTTCCGACGTTTGTATTCGGGTTGAATACAAAGGATAGGGATTAAAATTCCCAAGTGGGATCTTGGGGAGTGGACGTAGGTGCAAGGTTAGCACCGAACCACTATAAATCCTTGTGTTTGTGGTGTGCTTTATCGCTTTATCATATTTATATCCTTGCAATACTGCTTTAGTTAATTAATATTGATTTAAAGCCATTATTTTGTTCTTCATAAGTTATCTGTTGGGCTTAAAATTTTTAGAAACCCAATTCACCCCCCCTCTTGGGTTGCATAGCTGGGCAACAGAAGCTGTCGTCCTTATTAACAGCCTATCATTTGGTCGTGAACAGTTTTATGGACTAATCGATAATCCTCTCTTTATCGAACTTAAATAGTCCTAAGGACTTCATCATAACAACGGAGTTCATTAGAAGATGAAAGCTTATGATGAAAATGTCAAATATATTTTATTTATTAACAAATCAATTACAATACTTGGTTGCTCAACCGTCAACAGCTTGACGATTGCTTTTTGGGACACATTTCCCAACACTCACTTATCTGACCGACATGATAGATTATATTTTGATTAGGTTACTAGTCAATTCGTGCAGACCCATGCCATTAAGGTGAATCAGTATAACTAATTTAGGTGTTTTTAGATCAGCTTGTGTTTAAACCTCTATAGGACTTGGTGAAGTCAGTGGGAGAATTTGCAGCTTACAGGTCATCTTCTTCTCTTATTCTCAAATCAATAAAATCAAATCCTCTAAATTATTAGGCCCATCAAATGATAGAGTTATGAGATAACTTGGTCATAGCCTCTCATTAAGGTGCATGATAATGAGTTCAATATTCCAAATAGGCATTGAAGGCGTCACATGCCTGGTGTCTATTACATAGTGAAATTATCATTCATCATATGATCATCATGATGTATCTTCAGATCAATGCTTAGGTTGGTCGAACCATATTTAGATCTGAATATTCGTTTGTTAGATGCACTTGATGTTGTCATGTTAATGGTTGGACCTAACCAAGATTTTCAGTGAAGGCGCCACACGCCTGTTGAAGAGATGCCTGGGACAAAACCTAATCACTAGAAGTTATTTGACGAAATAATTGGTTATGAAACTACCCATGAATGTACTAGGGTTGGTCAAGCCACACTCAAACTTGAATGCAGTCTGTGTGGATTCTAGTATCCGCTAAGGAATTAGTGTAAATCTTTGAGTTGGAGGTAGAAGCTACCAATTTGTAAAAATAGTGGAAGGACCTTTAGACTAAAGTCTATATTTTTAGGATTAAAAGTATTTCATATACTAATAGGCTCATATTTTTCTTTCAATTATGGCCAATACACTATCCCTCCATTCACTATTGGACAGCGACAAGCTCACCAGACCCAACTTCGATAGCTGGAATCGAAAGTTGAAGATCGTCTTGGAGTATAAGAGGATTTTAAACATCCTTACGGATGAGGCACCTAAAAAACCTACAGCCAATGCTCCTCATGCCACGAGAGATACTTACATGAAGTGGCTCAATGATCACACGACTGTAAATTATGTGATGAGGGCAGCTATAAATGATGAACTTAGCCATAAGTTCAAAGATGCATAGCCTGAGGAGATCATTCAAATATTGAATAAGTCCTTCGGTACCCCAGAGGATGCAGAGAGACATAAAACCTTTTGTGCAATATTTAATGTCCGTATGTAAGAGTAAACTTCAGTCACCGATCATGTACTGTACATGATTGAGCAGATTGAACACCTTAGCAAACTTGACTTTTCGTTGCATGAACAGTTAGGCAAGGATGCTATTCTCAATTCACTACCAAAATCCTACCAATCCTTTCTCAATCATTATAAAATAATGAAGCCTATGATAAACTACCATGGTTTGCTAGGGTTGCTACAAACTTTTGAGAAGGATCACCAGCTCCAAAAGGAGCCAGTGAATTTAGTGGGAAGTTCATCTGCAGGGCATCGATCCTTTAGGAGAGGAAAGAAGAAAAAGGTGCAGAAATTTCATGCCATTGATCTTAAGCAGAGTAAATCATCAAAAGTTGATAAGAGCCAGGTAGTGTGCTTCTTCTATAAGAAGCTGGGTCATTAAAAGAGAAATGGTCCTGCTTATATAGCCATCCTTAACCTAAACAGGCCTAAAAATAAGAGAAAGAAGCAAGCGGTTGCTTCACAAGGTGCTTATATGATAACTCCTTGTAATTTCTCTGTTTGTGATACTACTACCTACATATTGGATATCAGAAGTCCAATTAATATATACAATTTGTTGCAAGGACTACAAGTAAGTAGGAAGTTTCGAAAGGATGAGCGATTCCTGAATGTTAGAGATGGAAGCCTTGTTCCAGTTCTAGTCTTGAAAACTTTGTGGCTTGTTTTCGAGTCTAGTAGTGTCATATTAGATGATTGTCATTATTGTCCCTCTTTTTTGATGAATGTCATTTCTGTAAGCTTTTGGCCAAACTTAGTTTCAAGTTTATAATAAAAGATGATTTTTATGATATCATTGTGAATAATACTGCAATTATGCATGGATAATTAAAACATGACATATATACAATATCACGACCTGTTAGTATAATGTACACAGACAGCAAATGCCTTAGATTAGATAATATCACTGAATCCTACCTTTGGCATTGTAGGCTTGGTCATGTGAATAAGAATAGGATTGACAGGTTTATCAAGAAATGTATCCTTGAAATAGATGGAATTGATCTCTCTAGATTATTGGAGTTGATGTATCACTATATTTTAATTTAATAAAGCATTGGCCAAGGTAATCTATGAGATAAATTTGAAAGATTGAAATACAATATGGATGAAGCAATCTCGATTGACAATGAATCTGAGACCATCCTAGAGCATTCAAGGTTAAAAAGATGAATTATTTGGTAACTATATATATGAGTTTTAAAATATTTTTTTACGATAATTCGATCTATCTGAATGTCAGGAACCATTGGTAGATGGTATCACGATTAGTGTAGGAATCGGTTCATGTGCTACCGGCTTAGTGTTTGAACCTATGGATTCACCACATAAGTCAGATATCGTATGAAAGTATTGATCTATATTTATATATCTAATTTGGAAGTACTTAACTTGATTGAATATATAAGCTAACTTGATTGAGAATGATGGGCCAAATGAAATTGAAGAGTTGACTATGTCTAGCTAGCACTGCACATGAGATTCAGGTTCGATCTAAAAGATGAACAGTTTCTGATCTATAATCCATAAAGCATATGAAAGATTGAATTTAAGTACTAATTAATTTTAAATTAGATCTAAATTAATTAGACTTAATTGGATCTAAAATCTAAGTTAGACTTGGTACAAAAATCCTAAAGAGTTTGGGATTAATAGCCTTTCGAAATTATTTCGAACCAACTTCTAATTGGATTCGAATCAGACCTGTTGGGTATAAAATACCCTCAGCTGAAGTTCTCAATGGGATTAACCCTCGCGAGTCTCCTCCGACTCTGGCTGCAGACAGACCTCGTCCGGACTCCTATGGGAGCCGGACTCTGCCCACGACTCCAACTTCCAAGCGGACTCCGCCCGGACGCCTACGGGAGCCAGGCTCCATCACCAACTTCAACTACTGGTAAGCTACGTCCGGACTACTACGGGAGCCAGACTTCGCCCCTGACTTTAATTGTAGGAAGACTCCAACCGGACCCCTACGGGAGGCGGGCTTCATCCCCGACTCCGGTTGCAGACAGACCTTGTCCGGACTCCTACGGGAGTCGGACTCCGCCCATAACTCCGACCGCAAGCAGACTCCACCCGCACTCCTACGGGAGTCGGGCTCCGTCACCAACTTCAACTGCTGGTAAGCTTCGTCTGGACTCCTACGGGAGCCGGACTTCGCCCCTAACTTTAATTGCAGGAAGACTCCGCCCGGACCCCTACGGGAGCTGGGCCTCGTCCCCGACTCCGACTGCAAGTAGACCTTGTCCAGACTCCTACAGGAGCCAGACTCCGCCCACAACTCCGACCGCAAGCAGACTCCGCCCGGACTCCTACGGGAGCTGGGCTCCGTCACCAACTTCAACTGCTAGTAAGCTTCGTCCGGACTCCTACAGGAGCCGAACTTCACCCCTGACTTTAATTGCAGGAAGACTCCGCCCGGACCCCTACGGGAGTCGGGCCTCATCCCTGACTCCGGCTGCAGACAGACCTTTTTCGGACTCCTACGGGAGCCAGAATCCGCCCATAACTCCGACCGCAAGCAGACTCCGCCCGGACTCCTACGGGAGCCGGGCTCCGTCACCAACTTCAACTGCTGGTAAGCTTCGTCCGGACTCCTACGGGAGCCGGACTTCGCCCCTGACTTTGAGTGCAGGTAGACCTCGCCCCGACTCCTACGGGAGCCAGACCTCATCTCCGACTCTGGCTGTGGGAAGACTTCGTCCGAACTCTCACGGGAGCCAGACCTCGTCCCCAACTTTGACTGAAGGAAGACTTTGTCCGGACTCTTACGGGAGCCGGACTCTGGGCTCCTCTCAAACGGATAGCTAACCACCCCTCTCCACCAGACACTCCAGCCGAACTTCAGCCGACAGGTCTGCACTCCCTGACGTGATGCAGCAATGGCCACGATCCTACCCCACTTCCTGCGATGGATTCCGTGCGGCCCCATTACTCCCTGGCGGGCCGCAGTAACGGCCACGACTCTGCTCCACTTCCTGCGATGGATTCCGTGCGGCTCCATTACTCCCTGGCAGACCGCTATGATGCCCATGATCCTGCTCCACTTCCTGCGATGGATACCGCACGATTCTTCCATCCTCTGGCAAGTCGCAACAACGGACGTCGCTCCACTCCCCGCGACAGACTCCACATGGCGTGTCCCGTGATAGCCACGATTCCACCCCACTACTCTTCGCAACAAACTCTCCCTGACTCTGGGCAGCCCACTGCCAGACAGTTACAGACATCGCTATCAGTCTATTGCTCCCTCCGCCTATAAAAGGGAGACCCCAGATACGTTATTCTCTAAGCTCTCATTTTTACCTAGAAACTCTGCTAAAATTTTCGTTCGAGCACTCCATTCCGTTGAGGCAGAGAACTGACTTGAGCATCGGAGGATCTTGCCGGAGCAACCCCACCTCCAGTTTAGACTTCTTTTGCAGGTCCCGGTGGCGACTGCGACTCCAGCTTCTCCGGCGTAAGCGGATTTTTGCACCAACAGGATTGGCGCTAGAGGAAGGGCTTGAACCTTCGCGTGCCCTTGTTCTTAAAGGAGCGCTCAATGGGATTGCCCCCGGGCATCTTTGCCGTGCTCCCCTCCCCTCCGACAGTCCCCCACTTGGTCTTTGCCCGATGCCTCCCCGCAAGGCATCCACGCGATGATCCATGACCTCCACGGCTAGATCTCAGGCTCCGGCCTTACCTCCAGTTTCCCAGCCTCCTCCTCCTCCTTCGACGACGGCGGTCGGTGCGGAGCAATTTGATCTGCTGGCGCAGCAGGTCAGAGGCCTCACTGAAGCTGTACAGGCCATACAGCAGTAGCAGCAGCCGCAGGCATCAGTGCGCCTGGAAAGGGTGTCACCGAAATGCCAGAATCCGCAGTGGGGCGGGCCACTTGGGCCAGCCACCCCGTCTTTCCTGGGAAGACGAACCCGAGGGTGGAGAGCCCTCAATCGGATCATGACTCCACCCTGGAAGATCCCTGCCCCCATTCTGCCAGAGGATCCTCGAGACCCGAAGTTGAGAGGATTTTCTGGATCGGAGACTCCAGAGATGAACCGACGGATCGAAGAACTCCACCACGCTCCCCCCACTTACGGTGAGGATATTTGCACTGACCCTCCCTTTTCTCAAATGATCATGCAGGAACCGATCCCGCCAAACTTCAAACTCCCCCAGTTCGAAAGCTATGATGGAACTTCAGACCCAGTTGATCATCTGGAAGCCTTCCGGATGATGATGCTGCTTCATGGCGCACCCGACGCCATCCTGTGCCAAGCCTTCCCCTCCACCTTGAAGGGAGTGGCGAGAAATTGGTACTCGACGCTGAAGTCGGGTACCATTTTTTCCTTCGATCAGATGAGCCACCAATTTGTGGCCCATTTTGTCAGCAGCCGACACCTTCGGAAGGGCTCGGAGTCCCTCATTAATATCAGGCAGAGGGAGGGAAAGTCCATTCGGGCCTACATCAACCGCTTCAATGTCGCAGTGCTGGAGGTCCGAAATTTGGACCAATCAGTCACAATGGCCACTTTGAAGGGCGGCCTTCAGAAGAATGACCTTTTGTTCTCCCTGGAGAAGAAGTATCCCAGGAATTTTGCTGATTTGTTGGCTTGGGCTGAAGGGTACGCCCGAGCGGAAGAAGCCTTCAAAATAAAGATGAGGAGACTGCGAGAGAGCGGCAGGCGGGAGACTCGAGTAAGCCCACAGTCGAAAAAAGGTCGAGAGAAGCTCGACCGCATTCTCGATCCCCTCCTGGGCACAAGCGTGCCCATACCCTCCCCAGGTATGTAGGCAAAGAAGTTGAATCGGGGGTTCGGTGGGGTTCTCCACTGGGAAGATTCTGCAACTACGCCCCCCTCAATGCCTCGAAGACCCAGGTACTGATGGAGGTCAGAGAGCAGCTCCCTAGGCCAGAGAGGATGCGCACACACCCGGGAAGCGCAACCCCAATAAGTTCTGTCTCTACCACCATGACCACGGCCACGACACGGAGGAATGCATCCAGCTTCGAGATGAGATCGAGGAGCTCATCCGCGAGGTCGACTCGACAGGTTCATCCGACGTCGGCCTGAGGGTAGAGAAGATCGATCAAGGGCCTGCTGCAACCTGAACCGCCAAGGAGGGAGGAGCAGCCCGGAGATCGGCCTCCAATCGGGACCATCGACTCCATCACCGGAGGGCCTCAAGGAGGAGCAGACCTTCCACGACCATGAACTCGAAAAACCTGTAAATGTATCGCTTACGACTTTGCCCTAATCTAAATTCCTTTCGACTTTGCATGTTCTTCCCATTTGCATGGATTTGTTACGACTGGAGATAACCCCTTCAAACAATTAAAACAAGGTTATGTTAGGAACAGGAGGAGAACATCATCCTAACATAAATAAAATGAAAGTCCGATTATCTTGAGATTGGATTGGGGGAGAGGCCCATATAACGGCCCTTAGGCACCCCCATGGCCGTGTTAGGAACAGGAGGAGAACCTCGTCCTAACATGAGCAAAGTCAAAGGCCGATTCTTTTAGACCAGATGGGGGAAGAGGCCTTACAACGCCCGAATGCGCCCCCACAGCCATGTCAGGAACAGGAGGAGAACCTCGTCCTGGCATGAGCAAAGTCAAAGGCCCGATTCTTTTAGACCGGATGGGGGAGAGGCCTTACAACGCCCGAACTGCCCCCACAGCCATGTCAGGAACAGGAGGGAACCTCGTCCTGACATGAGCAAAGTCAAAGGCCCGGTTCTTTTAGATCGGATGGGGAGAAAGGCCTTACAATGCCCAATGCGCCCCCACAGCCATGTCAGGAATAGAGGAGAACCTCATCCTGACATGAGCAAAGTCAAAGGCCCGATTCTTTTAGACCGGATGGGGGGAGAGGCCTTACAATGCCCTAATGCCCCCACAGCCATGTCAGGAATAGGAGGAGAACCTCGTCCTGACATGAGCAAAGTCGAAGGCCCGATTCTTTTAGACCGGATGGGGGGAGAAGCCCTTGTGATGGCCCTTATGTCCCCCGGCCCCATTGGGAATAGGAGGAGAACCTCGTCCTAACCTGAGCTAGATCAACTACTCAGGAATGGAAGGAGAACTTCTCCTGATGGTGACGAAACCCGACCGCCCAACAAGATCGGATGAAGGGGAAAGGCCCCTCAGCGGCACCTCCACACTTCTACGCAACCCGGAAAGGCAAGGGGAGGACCCTCACTCCGAAAGGAGGAGGGAAATTAAAAAGGAAAGCGACGAACTACATCGAAAATAGATGAAGGACGAACTACGCCAAAGATGTAAGGAACCTCATCTTAACAAAGACAGGGAAGTTCCTACCAGGCACCCCCGACCTCTAATAGGGCTCTCGACACAGGTCAAGAAAACAGCGACACCTTCGGGGTAATGCGAGATCGGACCACCAAGCTCGAGCCTACGCCATGGACGATGAGGAAAGTAAATCAGCATGTCAATGACTGGGCACCTCCAAACGACGTCAATGTCGGACAAGTCAAAAAGCCAGAGAAGTTCGGACGGGCGACAATTTAATACAGTACGCAGGATGAGGTAACGCAAAATCTCCTTTTCATTCCATTTGCGAAATATACACCATGAAGCTCAGAAGGCCAAAAAGAAAAGCAAAATGACAAAAGCAAGACAAAACAACAAAAGAAAAAATGTACGCATGGAAAGACGGAAGGCCAAAAAGAGCCCTAGGGAAGCCCCCACCTTCCGACCTAGAGTTATCTGCTTCACCCCTTATCCAGGACTGCCTCAGATTTTCAACTTCTTCTTCTAGCTCTCTCTTTTTCAGCAGCGCATCCTGGAGCACCCGACGAAGTGCTGGCTTTCGTTCTCCATCTCTCGATGCCTCTTTCTCAGGACCTCAGATTCTGCCTCTGCGTCCGTGACGGCCTGCTGCTCGTATGCCAGCTGGATCTTCAATTGCTGCAGCTCAGCCATCCTTTCCCGAGGGTGACAGAAAGCCCTTCGACGGTTCCTCTTAGGGATTGAAGTTCATTGGAATCCCGAGAAGAAGCAAGCTGAGCCCTGTCAGCCAGCTGCCTCTGAAGATGGGCACTTCATCGGCCGCCACCCTGAGTCTCCCTTTATATTCATGCACCTGCCATGGCCAACGGCCGATGCACGTCGTAGCTCACCTCAGCATCCTGAAGCTGCTGCTGAAGGTCGAAGACCTTCTTCGACCACTCCCGATCCCATCGGCCCGAGCCAAGAGCCGGGATGAACTTCCTTCCAGCTAGCCAATCTCTCCTGCGCAGCTGACAGTTCCACCCTGAGAGAGCTGATCTTGGCAGCTTGAGCCCAAATTCGATCGCTGGCACTCTTCTTGTGTTCCTCAAGCTCCTTCATGAAGTCCGCCTTCCTCTGGCTATACTCCATGATTCCCTTCACGTGGAGATTCCGAAAGGGTGGCCTCCGAGGTGGCTTCAGAGTAACCCTCCCTTAACCTGCGAAGCTCGCCTTCCATCTTCTTCGACTTTTTATCGCATGAAGAACCTCCTTCTTCAGCCGCTGGATCGTGGACTTCAGCGGGATCCCCTGGGGCAGGGGAAGTGCCTTGGCAGGACACTGTCATCGAGAGACAGAAGCGTCAAGGCGCGTCTCATTGCAGAAAGAAAAATAAAAGGGGGAAGGGGGAGAAGAGAAGCCATCCACGATGAGAAATTCAACTTTATTGATTGAATGATTCTTGAAGACAAAAAGGAAAAAAAAATTGCAGTAAAAGAAAGATACAAGGTCGGAGGTCTCAGACCTCAGAAGTAGGAGTTGGAGAGCTCGGTGTTCCTGGAGGGGGGCTGCGGCAGCAGTAGCGGTAGGAGAAGGACCGGCCTCATCCTCAGACTCCTCGTCCAAGAAGCTGAGGTCGAGCTCGAGAAATTTCCTGGCCACCTTCTCCTGGCAGAGCTCGAACCCCTTGATGAATGCTTCTTGGCCGAACCTGACGTTCAGGTCCCTCATCTCTGCAGAGGCCTTGAACTCCTCCACTGCAAGAGCCCTGGCCTCCGAGACCAGGATCGAAATCAGCTCCGCCAAGTTGGCGACCTCGGCCTCCGCCTTCCTCACCGTCTCCTCCGAGGTCTGCCTCTCTTCCTCCCAGGCCTGCTTTTCTCTCTCCAGGGCCTCCTAAAGGGCAACTACTTTGGCTGCCTTTTCTTTGAGGCGAGCGACCTCAGCCCGGCGACGCTCCTCCACCTGGATGGCATCCCTCCTCGCCCAGTTCGTCATCTCGATATTGGCAAGGAGCTGGTGCCCAATCTGTAAGGGTGGCTAGGGGATCAAAATAAAGGTCGAATAGCCGGTTAAATGAAGATTTGTTTACCTCGAGAAAGGATCCTAGGGAGTCCCAAACCCGCTGCTCAGGATCGGTGCGGTCGATCCTCTCGATGACTTCAGGCAGAATGCAGCCGTCGATCAATCGCTTGATCAAGTCCCTGTCATTGAAGGGATTCTCCGACTCCTCTTCGGAATCGAGGGACTCGTCAGCGGTGACTCGACGGTTACTCATCCTGTGGGCCACCGACTTCCTTCTCCTCCCCCTCTCAACTACGAGCGCCTCCGTGGAGCGGACCCCCGAAACGGGAGCCCCAGTTGGCGGACTCCTTGAAGAGGCCTGGGGGGCCGTTGGTTCGGCATCCGAAGGAACGTCGATCACGGGGGCCGCCTGGACAGGCACGGCCAGGCTCGTCTCCTCCACCCTGGCCTTCTTTGCTGATTCGGAGATCGCAGCACCTTTTCTTTTGTGGACCTTGAGGCCCCTGGCGAGCATCCGTGCTGCTTCAGCGTCCATTCCTAAAAAAAAAAAAAAAAAATCAGAAATCAATAATGGGATGAAAAAGGAAGGAGTGGCACACACACAAAAAAAAAAAAAGAGAAAGAGGAAAGAAGAAAAGAGAAGAGAGAAGAAAAAGAAAGAAAAAGAAGAAGGACGGAAGAAAAGAAGAGAAAGGAAAAGATGGAGTACTCGCAGGATCCTGGGGGCTTAGGCCGATGTTGAACAAAAATTGCTCCCTCAGAAGGTTGGGAAGGGAAGGAGCGAAATAGTCAAGAAGCTTCCGGGCGGCCTGGAGGTCGTCCTTCCCCAGGCTGGGAGCCCGACGGACAGAGTCCCTCAGAGAGCCCCAAGGGGGCAGCCCCAGCCTCAAGATCGGGCAGTGGACGAAGAGGTATTTCTCCTTCCAGTTGTGGATTGAAGAGGGGGCACCTTTCAGCAACCCCTTCTTGCCAAACTAAGGAGAGAAATACCACCCGTCCTTCGCCGAAGGGTGATGCTTGAAGGTATAGAAATGCCTAAACAGAGAGAGGGACGGCTGGACCTCGACTACGTGGTAAAGGGAGAGAAACCCTATCAAAAACCTAAAAGAATTCGGGGCAACTGAAGCCAAAGAGATATCTAAGAACCAGAAGAGGGCGACGACAAAGGGCGGAAGCGGAAGCTGGAGTCCGGCACGGAACGCCTCCTGATACAGGCAAAAACGATCGGGTGGGGGAGTGCTAGCCCGGTCGGAGGGGCCAGGCAGCTCCAGGTCCCCGACTCCGGCTGCAAACAGACCTTGTCCGGACTCCTACAGGAGCCAGACTCCGCCCACAACTCCGACCGCAAGCAGACTCCACCCGGACTCCTACGGGAACCAGGCTCCGTCACCAACTTCAACTGCTGGTAAGCTTCGTCCGGACTCCTACGGGAGCCGGACTTCGCCCCTGACTTTAATTGCAGGAAGACTCTGCCCGGACCCCTACGGGAGCCGGGCCTCATCCCTGACTCCGGCTGCAGACAGACCTTGTCCGGACTCCTACGGGAGCCGGACTCCACCCACAACTCCGACTGCAAGCAGACTCCGCCCAGACTCCTACGGGAGCCGGGCTCCATCCCCAACCTCAACTGCTGGAAGGCTTCGCCCGGACTCCTACGGGAGTCGGACTCCGCCCTCGACTTTGACTGCTGGTAAACTCCGTCCGAACTCCTAAGGGAGCCGGACTTCGCCCCTGACTTTGAGTGCAGGTAGACCTCGCCCCGGCTCCTACGGGAGCCAGACCTCGTCTCCGACTCCGACTGCGGAAAGACTCCGTCCGGACTCTCATGGGAGCCGGACCTCATCCCCAACTTCGGCTGAAGGAAGACTTCGTCCGGACTCTTATGAAAGCCAGACTCCGGGCTCCTCTCAAACGGATAGCTAACCACCTCTCTCCGCCAGACACTCCAGCTGAACTTAAGCCGACAGGTCTGCACTCCCTGGCGTGATGCAGCAACGGCCACGATCCTGCCCCACTTCTTGCGATGGATTCTGCGCGGCCCCATCACTCCTTGGCAGGCCGCAGTAACAGCCACGACTCTGCTCCACTTCCTGTGACGGATTCTGCGCGGCTCCATTACTCCCTGGCAGATCGCTATGATGCCCACGATCCTGCTCCACTTCCTACGACGGATACCGCACGATTCTTCCATCCTCTGGCAAGTCACGACAACGGACGCCGCTCCGCTCTCCGTGACAGACTCCACATGGCGTGTCCCGGTGATAGCCACGATTCCACCCCACTACTCTTCGCAACAAACTCCCTCTGACTCTGGGCAGCCCACTGCCAGACGGTTACAGACATCGCTATCAGTCTGTTGCTCCCTCCGCTTATAAAAGGGGGACCCCAGATACATTATTCTCTAAGCTCTATTTTCTATCCCAAAACTTTGCTAAAATTTTCATTTGAGCACTCCATTCTTGTTAAGGCAGAGAACTGACTTGAGCATCGGAGGGTCTTGTCGGAGCAACCCCACCTCCGGTTTAGACTTCTTTTGCAGGTCCCGGTGGTGACCGTGACTCCCTCGACTCCAGCTTCTCCGGTGCGGGTGGATTTTTGCACCAACACCTATGAACCGAGCTCTAAAAGATCTGAACTCTAACTTGTCCGCCTGCTGCCTCTTGATATGAACCGAACAACCCCAAATTCTGAGATGACTCAAACTTGGCTTCTTACCATGCTATATCTCATACGGTGTGGTAGGAATGATTTTAGAGGGAACCCTACTCAATACATATATTGCTGTCATGAGATAATATCCCCAAAGAAATTCAGAGAGGTCCGCGAAGATCATCATGGAACGGACCATATCTAATAGGGTCCGATTTCTCCATTCTGAAATCCTGTTGAGTTGTGGCGTTCCAGGTGGAGTCCATTGAGAGACTATGCCATTATCCTTAAGATAGTCTAGGAACTCCCAACTAAGGTATTCGTCTCCTCGATCTGATCAAAAAATCTTAATGGGATTTCTTGTTTGTTTTTCTACTTCATGTCTGAATTCTTTGAACTTTTCAAAAGCTTTAGACTTGTGTTTCATTAGAAACACATACCCGTACCTAGACATATCATCGGTGAAGGTAATGAAGTAGACATAGTTGCCTCTAGCCGGTACATCAAATGGGCTACATACATCTGTATGTACTAGGGCAAGTAGGTCTGTGGCCCTTTTCCCATGTCCTGTAAATGGGAGCTTGATCATTTTGCCTTGAAGGCATGATTCACAAACTGGATATGACTCGAAAGTCAACAGACTCAATAGCCCAGATTTCTCCAATTTGTTAACCCTGTCTTCCGCTATATGACCTAGCCTTAGGTGCCACAGATACCTATCATTTAGACTATCTCTAGGCCTTTTAATTCTCATGGCATTCACATTTTGCTCGATATGAAATACAGATACATCAATATATTCATAAACAAAACATGTAAATAAATCCTAGGATTTCAGGATCTAGGGTCTTGTAGAAAAGTAAATTTTGATTTCTGATTAAGGATGAACGCGCAGCACCCCTACACGCCATAAGAACACCCCATTGAATGGAAGGAGAGGGTCTTAAATCCTACTTTGTTCTTATGACCAGACGGTCATGAGGAACACCTTAATCAGAAATATTAATTTAACTACAAAACTAGTTAGATCTAAGTTACATATCACATATATAATTTTAGATCTAACTTATACATGTTTTGCATACATCTCATGTATTAAAATCTGATCTAATTAGCATGCTTTCAGATCTGATACATCACATATAATATCTAAAAAATAAGATTTAAATTAAACTATTCAATATAAAATCTATTCTAGATAGTTACTAGAACAATTCTACAACTAATCTAGGCATGCAACAGATCAATCTTATGTATTAATTAAAATTTTATTTTTTATTTTTTGATCTGAGTATAACATTTATAATATCAAAAAAATAGAGAATAAATTAGATCTAATTTATATTTTAATCACATTAAAACATAAAACTATAAGATTATTCATATATCAAACTACTCCTAGTCTAGTCATGCATCTCATACATGTTAGATCTACTTAGATTTAATTTTAAATTTTTTTGATTGCAGATCCTATCACATCTAATGTGACATCTAAAATCTATTAATATTAGATAAATAAAAATAAAAATTAGATCTAAATTAGATCTGAAATAGAGCCATCAACCTGGCTCTGATACCAGTTGAAGGGAAAACCAATTTTTTCCTTGTAGGATCTTCCAGATCTAATGAGATCTGGGACAGAATATTTAAAAAAAAAATATTCTATGATATTTTAGATCTAAGATCTATTAATCTAACTCTTATTATCTAATATTAAATCTAAAATTAAATCTAAAAATATGAGGAATAGAGAAATACCTCTAGGATAACTAGATTATCCTGTAGATGATCGCAGCAATGCCCGAGGTTCTAAAATAGCCCACGCAGTCGTCTGGCCTCTACCGATATCCACTCAAGCAGGATTTGGATCATCTTCTCCTCACAAATCTTTACTCCAAAAATCAGATCTGGATCTGATCTAGAAGATCTTCAAAAGATCTTCTGAAGCTGGAGCAGCAGCTTCTCGATAAATCTCTGCAGCCTTCTAATCAGGAAGCCACCACGCCTTGGACAAGCACCAGATAAATGCCAAACCTCTTGGACATAAAGAGGGGAGGGAGAGGAGCAGAGGGGGCATAGACAAGTGGAGAGGATTCAGGCTTTTGCTGGTTATTGAGCAGAGACACTAAATCCTAGGCGCAGATAGGGTTTAAATAGACCCTGCTGCACCATGCAGTGCCACATCATTCGACCAGTCAAAAAATTTCAATTAATTCTGAAAAAATTCTGATTGATGGAGTGATATCATCTGATTATATCAGATAAGAATCTCCATAATTTTTCCTACTATTGGTGCCAACACTGGATAAGCACTGTGAGATTTGCGCCCCACAGTCCAAGTTAATCAAGGGATCGGAGTCCTCATCTCATGGGAATCTATCCTTATCCACTTGGGGTGCATGCCCAATCTAAATATGGCACCCAATTTGAGGCCCAATTTAGCAGGTGGATACTCCACAAAAACTCTCCAATGACCTCTTGCCAAGTGGCCTTCAATCCAAGGTCCATGGGTCAACGTTTGACCAATGTCCTAAAACGAAAATGGCAGGTGACAGAAATTAGCAGGTGTTGTCTTAAATTCATCTCATGAATTAAGATAAATCTTTTCTAAGCTGGATTGGCTCCAGTCAGACTATGAGAAATCTTCTCAAGATTCTTTGGGTGAGTCAAATCATATTTGGCTTAGTCGAGATAGAAAAGATTACACGAGGAGAAAGTTAGGCTCAATCGTGTACTAGCACGATTTTCTTGAATCTAATTGGATCTAATCCAAATCAATCGAACTGAGCTAGCTCAATTGATGACATCCATACCCTAACTCTTATTTGTGTGACCCAGTTAGATTCATTTCTGTATGGTAATGAGACATGTCGTGATCTCATCATCGACATCATCGAAACTCCTTTCGATAGACCAGAACTCTTCTGATTCAGATAATTAGAATGATCGATCATCAAGATCATTATAATTGCTCTCAAAATTCACCAGTGACACCTAACAGTATATGGTGGCAACCCATCAGAAATGAAGACGAACTTCTCGGTGCAGCTACCTATGTGATTGAGTTCTTCTATCATGAGTCCCGACTGAATTAGGGTTAAGGTGAACTCGTCAAACCCAACATCAATCATATGAATCAATCAATTGATCCGAGTCGATGTGAAACCTCAATGAAAAACTCTTTTCCATTATTTCACTCTGCCATGGCCATGGGCTTAAGGACTCGATCTTTCGATCATCATAGGACTACTCCTCTCATCTACCGAGGTTGATAGATCCCTTCTTGGTGTGATCTTGTTCCTACAATGAATATGCTATAGCCAACATATACCTCAGGATTTTGAATGGCTAGGAGATCGAATTATAGTGTAGTCAAACTATAACACACTCAAGGTGAACTGTCGATGTACCTCAGGTCAAAGAACTAGACACACAGCTGCAGCATCGAGCTGGTCATCGACGAGAAGGTAGATTTTCTTATGACTGCTCGAGGTGGTCACGCTCAGACTCTTGTTCTCAATGAATACCTGTACTCTTACTCCGATGTCTCTACACCGTAGACTCAAGACACATCTATCCTAAAGAAGCGATCGTACACCAACCTTCCGAATTGATCACCATCCTCGTGATGATCCTATGGTCAGGAGCTGTTTATGAGTTAGTTATGTAAATTCATGCCTTAAATTTTTAATTCTTAAAAATATGAATTAACATTCCTACTAACTCAAAGGATGTATCACAGACATAATGTACACAATGTGATAGTAGAATAACCCTTTTTATTCATTTATAGTCAAAATTATAAATTTGTCCTTACATTTATACATGAATGTGTTAGCCAATCTGGCATCTAGGGCACACATCTAACACTGCGGTCCCATCGATGACATGCACCTCACCTAACAGTTATTGATAATATGTACACTAATACGTAGGCAACTCTTTATCCAGATATTTCACTAAGCATGTTGCAGTTACTTGATCTTTAAGTCATGTGGGCTCACCTAACAGTTATTGTCCATACTTCTTAGTTAAGTCCGATCCACCATTCACAAGCAGATGCAAGGCCGTCATTGGATCCCTCACCTAACAGTTATTAGGCCTAACCCCATCTTTACCCTGGAGCAACTCTTTGCTAATAGAGTGGTTGCGTATTTCCGATGCAACTGAACCACTGTGACCAACCGAGAATAATCAACGTCGGTAACACGCCCGCACATCTACAATGGTGGAAGACCTATGGACTTAATATTTGTGGAGAGATTTGAGTTTAGGTCTCATCTAATCAGTCATCATATGACTGATCTAACTGGCATAGGCTAAACCAAACCACTAAGCAACCTAATTCAAGACTCAATCTTTCAAATTGGGAGAACGGTGGGGGTCCCTCCATTGCCTTCCTTAGACACCAATAAATTGATCAGGTCGGCTAACGGAACCAATTAAATAACACGTCTCATTAACCTACTTTAGACACCAATAGATCGATTGATCAGAATTGGTTAGCTCAAGCGAATCGGACTCAAACCAACGAGCCAAATTAGGTCTTTAAGTTAATCGATTCTACATATGAGACAATCAATTTGACCAACAATAATTGTATGATCATTAACTTAATTGATCTAACTCAATTCAACACTTGACTTAGTTTGACCAATTACTTAATTAAATTAGACCCATATGACTCAAATCAAAAATCTTAGATGTAATCCTGTTACATGACTTAATTTTTGATTTTTTTTCATGACCAAAACTCTCATGCACAAATACAAATTTCAAATTCTAAAATCATATTTTAGATCTAAATTTTTTGCATTCAATTAAGTTTTAAAACATAAAAATAATTTTCAAGTTTTAACATACAAACATATATCATACACCGTAGACTCAAGACACATCTATCCTAAAGAAGCGATCATACACCAACCTTCCGAATTGATCACCATCGAGGTGGTCACGCTCAGACTCTTGTTCTCAATGAATACCTGTACTCTTGCTCCGATGTCTCTACACCGTAGACTCAAGACACATCTATCCTAAAGAAGCGATCGTACACCAACCTTCCGAATTGATCACCATCCTCATGATGATCCTATGGTCAGGAGCTGTTTATGAGTTAGTTATGTAAATTCATGCCTTAAATTTTTAATTCTTAAAAATATGAATTAACATTCCTACTAACTCAAAGGATGTATCACAGACATAATGTACACAATGTGATAGTAGAATAACCCTTTTTATTCATTTATAGTCAAAATTATAAATTTGTCCTTACATTTATACATGAATGTGTTAGCCAATCTGGCATCTAGGGCACACATCTAACACTGCGGTCCCATCGATGACATGCACCTCACCTAACAGTTATTGATAATATGTACACTAATACGTAGGCAACTCTTTATCCAGATATTTCACTAAGCATGTTGCAGTTACTTGATCTTTAAGTCATGTGGGCTCACCTAACAGTTATTGTCCATACTTCTTAGTTAAGTCCGATCCACCATTCACAAGCAGATGCAAGGCCGTCATTGGATCCCTCACCTAACAGTTATTAGGCCTAACCCCATCTTTACCCTGGAGCAACTCTTTGCTAATAGAGTGGTTGCGTATTTCCGATGCAACTGAACCACTGTGACCAACCGAGAATAATCAACGTCGGTAACACGCCCGCACATCTACAATGGTGGAAGACCTATGGACTTAATATTTGTGGAGAGATTTGAGTTTAGGTCTCATCTAATCAGTCATCATATGACTGATCTAACTGGCATAGGCTAAACCAAACCACTAAGCAACCTAATTCAAGACTCAATCTTTCAAATTGGGAGAACGGTGGGGGTCCCTCCATTGCCTTCCTTAGACACCAATAAATTGATCAGGTCGGCTAACGGAACCAATTAAATAACCACGTCTCATTAACCTACTTTAGACACCAATAGATCGATTGATCAGAATTGGTTAGCTCAAGCGAATCGGACTCAAACCAACGAGCCAAATTAGGTCTTTAAGTTAATCGATTCTACATATGAGACAATCAATTTGACCAACAATAATTGTATGATCATTAACTTAATTGATCTAACTCAATTCAACACTTGACTTAGTTTGACCAATTACTTAATTAAATTAGACCCATATGACTCAAATCAAAAATCTTAGATGTAATCCTGTTACATGACTTAATTTTTGATTTTTTTTCATGACCAAAACTCTCATGCACAAATACAAATTTCAAATTCTAAAATCATATTTTAGATCTAAATTTTTTGCATTCAATTAAGTTTTAAAACATAAAAATAATTTTCAAGTTTTAACATACAAACATATATCATATATATGCATGTATAATTAGATCTAAACAAAATTTCAGATCTAAGCATGATATCATATATCTCATATACTAGTTATGAATAAAATTAAAAATAAATTTATGATCTAAATATGTAATCATACATCATATATATGAATCAAAATTCAGATCATAAAAAATTTTAGATTTCATGCATGCATCTATATTTCACATGAACATTAACTAGAAGTCTTTCTAGATCAAAATTCAGATTTATACATACAACAACATATCAACTATATGTTCTAAAACTAAATCTAAAATTAAATTTTAGATTTGCAGATCCATCCATGCATCTTATGTATCAAGAAAAAAATTGATTTTGAAACTTTTTCAAAAATATGTATATCAAAATTCAGCATATGAAAATCTGTGGCTGTGATACCACTATTGAAATTCGGGTTTGGTGCATGCATATGTGTTTTCAAACTTTTATTTTCTAAATACCACAGTGGAGAATAAGATTAAAATACTTTTAATCTGAATTTTGCATGCATAAAAATATAAAACCATATGGATCTATTTCATATGCTGAAATTGATATATGCTGAAATTCAGATTGTGATCAAATCACATACCTATTTTGCAATCTCTTTCTTCAAAATTGGATCTGGAAGAAATGAGGCTCTCTGTTAGCCACAAAGTGTCCAGCCTCTACGAGTATCTACTCAGGATCAGCCTGGAACAGCCCTCTATAATCTGAATTTGATTTTTCAAAATTTAGCCTGCTGAATCTGAACGAAGTCTGGACACGATCAACACTTGATCTTTCTCTTTGATCTTCTTCTCCTCCTTTTCTTTAGAGTTTCTCCTTGCTATGTGTTGCTACCAGATGCTAGAAACCAACAAGAAAAAAGCACCCAAACTCTTTTGGGCATGGAACTCCTTGGGATGTGCGTCCCAAGGAAGGGATGTATAGAACACCCAAGAGAAGAGAATGGTAGAGGAAGAGAGGGCATGGGGAGAGCCTTTGGGTGTGAGGGGCTGTTGGTTTTAATGCTCTAGGGACCTTAAAGGAGGTCCCTTTAAATAGGAATAAGGATTGAATCTTATTCAATCATATAATACAAGTCTTACTTGCATTAAGATTCCTATTAACTTAAGTTATCCAATTTATATTAGGAAGCCCATTAGGCGCCAACTATTGGAGCCTTTGCACCCATAATTAGACACTCTTTTGCACCCAAGACACATCCCATATGAAAACCAAGGGCCCTCTAATTAGTGGACACACCCAAATTGATCAAATCAAAGTGGTACCCCATAATAACTATCAAGGAGATTCGTAGGGGTCTTGCACCCTTAATTTATATGATCCATAACCTTAGACACCCAATAATTGGAGTCTCATGAATTTTATTCATGTAAGTTATTAGCAGGTAATTAAGCTAGAATTAACTTATCAAATAAATAATCCTAACGGAAAGAGGAATTGGTTCCAACCATGTGCTAGCAAGGTTACCATGGACCGAATGGATTTCTCTAAACCTAATTGATACTTCATAAGCTCAATTACTTATTCTAGGTCTAATCCCTTTGTTATGTGTCCTCATAGGTTCAATTCTATCTGATAGTGAGACATACAATGATCCCTTTGTTATGTGTCCTCATAGGTTCAATTCTATCTGATAGTGAGACATACAATGATCTCTATCATCGTATCATTGAAACTCTTTTCAATGAGTCGGAATAATTCCACTCTAACTCAACAAGGATTGTCAATCCAGAACAACCCTAGTGAGCTCTCACAATCCATCAGTGACACCTAGTAGTATGTAGTGGCAATCCAGTAGAACTTAAATAAACCTCTAGGTGTAGTTAACGTATGATTCAGTCTCTCTATCGTGAGTCCCGACTATATGGCAGATCATGGATAAATCATCAAACCTAAATATCAGTCATATGATAGATTGATTAACTCAAGTCCAGTTGTGACTTCAATGAAAATTCTTTTCTATCAATCACACTGCTGTGGCACAGACTCTTGGACTTAACCTCTCAAATTTCATAGGACTACTCTCTATCAAGATCAATAGATCCTATCTTGATGCGCACCCCACTCCTACAGTGGATCAACTATCGTCAATATCTACTACAAGGGCTCATTGAGACCTATGTTTATGTGTCAATCAAACTTCAGCAGTCCCACTGCGAGTAGCAGTACCATCTCAAGTCAAAGGACCAGTCACATAATTACAGCATCGAGACAATCACTGACGATTGAATAAAAATCCAAGTGATCTCTCGTATGATCACGCTCAGTGCTAGTTGTTTTCTAACAACCATCCGTACTTATCGCTCTGTGTCTCTACATAGTATATTAGAAATCCATCTATCTCGAAAGAAGTAATTTGTGTGCCAGTCTATCTGGATCTATCATCGTTCTCATGATGATCCTATGACCGGAAGCATTTAGAAATTAAATACATGTGTCTCATTCTCAACACTTTGAAAATATGTATCGAAGCTAATTCGATAGATGATTCAAAGACACATCACACTTGAATGAAAAAAAAATTACTTCTTTTATTGATCATATCAATATATTAAATATAAAATTATCCTAAATATATTACAATGTATCAGTTATATTGACTTCTAAATCATAGCGGCCCCATAAAGGATTTTGGAAGAATACCAAATTTTTTAGGGGGTTTGAAGAGGTTCGATTGCAATGCACCTCAAGGGAAGCCAATTTTTCGTAGATTGTGCAGCACACGTTGGGCAGCAACGGTGGGGATTAATCATGAAGCAATCAGAATACCTAGATGCTGCACACCGGTTACGAGCCATTGTCGTGTCTTGTGCTTACTCGGAGCACCTTTCTTATATTGTCTATGGTAGACTATATTACCAAGGAAAAAGGAATTAAAAAAACAGAGAGTTCAAAATTGTTGGAAGAGGCCGTGGACTAATAGAATGGATAAAACTAAAGTGGTATGCAAACTTAAGATGCCAATTTTAAGCTTTGATATTAGAAATGGATGCACAAGTTTTTGCTCTTCCACGGATTATCACACACGGAATTTTCAGATCTCCCTATACAATATAAAAAAGTTACTGTATCATTTAACAAACAAATTTATGCACAGTCATAACCTTATTTGGTTTCGGAGTAAATGTATCTCTTTGCCTAGTTTTATAGATCTTGAATGGATTCCAACTGTCCTTTCCATGAGAAGTCACGTAGAGACGTATGACTTATTGGATTGACAACTAAGATATTGAAAAATATGTTTGGGACGTTTGAGATCCTCTTTTGGTTAATGATGAAATTCTTGAATTAATTTGTCTCCATTGGATGGTTTGAACTTCCAATATCTGCTAATACTAGGTGTTGCTTATGTAGCCAATCCTGAAAACGAACATATATATTTCCTTCTAACCACCTCAATCATGTTCCCTCAGTTGATTTGAGTAAAAACAAATACATATTTATCCAACATCCCCGCATCTCTTGTTTTCATTCAACATAACCAAGGCATTTAAAATGGCACCAATATTTGCCTAGAAACAAAAGGCAATATTTCAGGCACCCAAAATCATCTGATGTTGGTTTCCGGTTATCTACTTCAATCACCACCAAGGCCTAGTTTTCCAAGACAAGGACCTTCAAAATTGTCCCCCAGCCCCCAGTTGATGTATTTTTTGGTTTCCGCTCATCCTACTTAAAACCTCCACATGAAAACCCTTTTCTAGCGGGATCATTGCCAACTGATAATAAACATAACCTAACAATCGGAATCTCTACCTTGTCCAAAGACTACTACATCCAATCTGATGAATTTTCCCTATGACCAATGTCAATGTTGAACATTACAGTCTATGCTGAGTCTGACAAAGCAGTGATTACATTTGCTTCTGAGAGTACCTTCTCTAGTTTTAAATGGCACTATTGTTTGCTTCAGATGGCTTAGAAGACATTAGTCAAACTACCCCTGACCTTGCACATGCATGCAGCACTTTTAACAAAGATAACCAAGCATTACAAGCATGATATCTCAAATGCATCTATATAAATCATTAATTATAATTACACCATAAGGCATGAAGAATAAAGCAATGGAGCACATCCATCCTTCTTCTAAAGAGGCCCTTCCTAAGTTTACTCGCACCATCAAAATTACTCCACTGCAACGTCCATCGCTTGCATCTTAATCATATATTATCCCCTTTACAATTATTATTACCACTAATCCCTAGGGCGAGCCAGCCATAAAGAGCTAAGTGCCCGGAGGCGAGAGAAGTAGTCACTGATGGCCAGCAGTGCACGGGCTGCTTGACGAGTTGTTAATATGCGATGCATTTGATGCAAGGTCTGCTGCCGCAAAAGATCAGCCTACGAAAAGAAGCATAATGTCATAAAAATAGGGTTATGTCAGAAGACATGGAAGAAATCATGAGGGAAAATGCTAATTAAATAGTTAAGAGGGAAAAGAAAAGACCAACATCCTATTGCATGCGTATACACATGTAAAGATTTTTGGCAAGCTCAAAATAAATATCATCCGAATTTTGAAAAGTAGTCTTGCTAATATCTTTTATAGCTAGAGGACATCAATCACAGATATTAGGAGAAAACAAGAACGTAGAACATTTACAAAAATCTGTAGAACTTTTCATTGAAAGTTAACAACCCTTACCTAAATTTAGATAAAAAAATAAATTAGGATATAAGAAAGGACATGTTGCTTGCCATACCTGCCGAAGGAAGCTCTCTAGTGTTCCTAGCTTGCCCATGGCAATCGCCATCTGGCCCATGTAATTTGCAACATTATCAGAACCAGCAGATGGGCCAAGAGAAGCTGAAGCAAGGGTATCCGAAAGAGATTGCTGCAAGGCTTCCATTCCCTGAGACAATGCGTCCTCAGCCTGTTGGGATGACTGCTGAAGGTTACATAAACCCATCAACTGCTGATCTGTCAAAGGTTCAAGATGGCTTGCCAGTATCTGAAAATTTTTCAGAATAATCAACTTCATAGAACATCAATTTCTAGGATACAAAATTCTAGTTGCTGTTTAACAAAACCCAAGAATTTTTTTTTTCTTTTTTTTTTGGTTTTCATGTACCCTTATAAATATAGCTGATTGCATATTTACCCTCCATTATTTGCATATACACACCTCAAATCATCTTGTCTTTGCATAAATAACTCTCCATTTGTATAATGATAAATAACCATTTAAAGTATAAAATAACTTTATTATCCCTTTATATTGATACTGTTGAAAAATTTATATAAAACATAGCTCTTTTCAACACAAATTGAATGTTAAATTTTTAGGGGTGTTAAAGTGGAAGGATAATAGTGTTAGACAACGCAAAGCAAATAGTGATTCTCAGACAATAAAAATGCAATAAGCTATATTTGCAATGGTATATATGCAGAAAGCCTAAAATAAATTCTAACAATTACCTTTAAAAGTTCAGATGATCTGAATCCCCCCAACCACATGAAACACCTCTCTGTAGGGGTCGTCCACATGCCTGAAAGCATGTGGAAGACATCAGACTTTGTACCAATGGTTTTGAGCCTAAAAACTTCATCATGATGTGCGATCACATTATCAACATGAAGCCGCAGCTCATCATCACCCACATGAGCATTTAATGCTGACCTCAGTTCATTAATCTGACGTTGATGTTCATCAAGCCACCGGGCATACTCCATATCAAATGCCAAGGCCCCTAAAGTTGCAGAGAGAGGTAAGAGATGGCAAGGCAATGAAAAGCCACAAAAACATCTGGAATGAAAATGCTTGTAAAGGTCATCAACAACAAGCTCATGCATACTGTAATTGTGATAAGTTTTACAGCAAAAGATATAAATGCTACAATGTGAGATGGCAGAAATGATGGAAGAGATTTGATTCCATCTGTTAATGCCACATGTGAAGGAGAGAACGTTATGTGTGAACTATCTAGAAAACAGCAGAATTGCATATGTTCAGATTTACTAGTCAATTATGATGATAATATCATTATATGGAACAAAACAAGCATACAAACCAAAAGAGCAGCTTAAAACAAAAACAAAAACAAAAGAAAACAGATATCTTTGGCTATGTTGGAAAAAAAGCAAATATTCATAGTTTCTATGAAAGAGAACCTGCAGCTCTTATAGTTAGAAATGAGTACCTGAAGGATCTCGATAGTGTCAAAAGTTACAAAGAATACTATGTCAAAAGGAAGACCAGTAGGTACTAAAAAAAGATCAGATGAATAAACTCTAGACTACCCACCTCTTGCTTTTGCAACTTTGTCTGTCAACAAGTACATAGTCTAGTACCTCAGAATTATGCATTCTGATGGAAATGGTAAAGGGAATTATGCAACTCTTTCAGCAGAGATAGTATATGTGACATGAAAAAGACAGAAGATGAGTGCATGATTATTTTTTTGCTAGGCATTACCTGATATGGAAAGTTGGTCAAAATGATGATCATTGGGGAGTATCTTTCAAGACCGCCCGGTTAATCAATTGTAAAGAAGATTTGAAAAGCGACTATGTTTCAACCAGGGTGACTACATGACACTGATGGCCAGTTGATCACAACATACATCTAAAGTTTCTGGTCAGACTAAAACTAGTGGCATACATAAGCCATCCCAAACAAAGGATGTTCTTCGAGCTTCTCTAGGATGCCAAGCCAATAGAAAGGGACTGAACTGACAAACGATTCCAGGGAAACTACAGCAAATGATACAGGTTTGGGATTACAATGTTGGACAAAGGGTCATTTTTGTACCTGACCTTCCTCACAATAGAGTAAAATTTGGAAAATTAGTACAGAAACTGGTGAATTAAATGGTGCCTTTTCCTTATTTCCCTTCAATCTACTAAGAGATTAGAGTGGACTTCAAACACCTTATTTAGTTGGACCAACCGCTTACACAACGAGAGCTATGGTTAAATGCTTGTAGTAGACCGTTGACAATTGGGATTCCAAAGAACTCTTTTTTTATCTGTTCCCTCTTCTTCCCTTATCTTGTTTTCTATTTTTAGTCTCCACAATTGGATTTGAAAATATAGATCTAAAACCAGGCTGACCATCATCTTTTCTATAATTTGTTTCCTTTTAGTTGTGCTTTCTTTATCACCTTTTCTTCAAGTTATAATCGGTTTCTAGAAACAGATATATATGGGACTGGAAATGGGCCGAGGTGGGGCAGGCCACACCCTAACCCAAGCCCAGCCCAAATTTTTTTTGGACTTCAAGCTGGGCTTAAGCCTGAAATTTTTTTTGGAAAATCCATGCCCAAGCCTAGGCTTGGGCCCAAACCAAACCCAATTAGACCAACCCCAAAAATAAGAAGGTACATGGTCCATCAAAATGAATCAAGACCTTTCCAAGTAAGGGCAACATAAGCACCGGCCAAACCTACGGCATCTACCACCACAGACCCCACCTTCAAAAACTGGCTGGCCCAGCTCCAACTCAAGTACCTGAGTGGTACTGGGATGAAGATGGGGCAATGGTAAACGGCAGATGGTAGTCAGAGATTGGCAACCAGCGAATGGCAACCAACAGTCAGCTGACTGGAGAGTGGGGAGATTGGAGAGAGATCATGGCACCTCAGATTCTCAATGGAACCATAATCGGTACACGACTACCAACCAGTGAATAGTGATAATGGACAAGCATTTGGGAACACCGATGATTGGTGACCGACAAATGGTGATGGGGACAGCAAGATTGGACTTTGGATTAGCCAACCGATGGAGCGGAGAAATTGAGAAGTGGAGAACCGAGAATCCTAGGCCCCAAGCCAACGAACGAATGCTTTGATTTGGAATTCTATCGGGCCTCTTCGAGAGAAGAAGAGCCAAGTTGCCCATTTAGCAATTTCTAGTGAATTTGGTCCAGCTCAATCAAACTAAATCTGACTGAGCCTAACTGCTTAATTGCTAAATCTGATTGAGCCTAGTGCTCAAGCTCAGGCCTAAATTCAGGCTTAGGCTCGTGCCTTGCCAATTACATACCCACCCCCACAAAAAAAGGGCTCTATATCTGAAGTCCAAACCCGGCCTGATATTATTCAGGCCAAGCCCGTAGTTGGCCCATCCCGATGGGCTTCGAGCTGACTCGAGCCCATTTCCAACCCTACATATGTACAACTCTTAACATATTGTAAACCAAACTATAGTCTTTAAATTCTCGATTTTGGTACCTTAACATTGGATAATCCATCATTTCCCTTGGCCAAGAATCCAAGAAATATGAATCTTTACCCTATTTTTCAGAAGTTTCTCAACCAATGGTCTGTATTATAAATTTGGGACAGCAAACCAGAAAATTTTGATTTCCCAGATTATCCTTACCAAATTCTAGTCCTTATAAAATGCTGAAAACCACTTCTTGTATCTAATTCTGGTTCATTGAGACTGTAATTCATTTCACTATAGTAACTCCAATGAACCTGTCCCACGGAGGGGGAGAGAGTGTGTGCGAGAGGAGTATAATTCCATCAAATCTAAGTTTGACATTGAGTAAAGTAGTGTTGATAATGTGTCCTAGCCAATTTAGGGTTGTCAATGGAAGAATATTTAAGTTACACTCTTTAATTTTGACATAGCAATATATACCTTCCAACATCAAAAATTATAAAATTTGTCTTGTTAGTTTTCAAAATGAAAGTCGAGCATTTACACTTGGCAATAGACACTATACTTGTGTTCCAAGATTTGTGAATTTTGCAAGAGTTTGAAATCTTAGCAATAAAATCAATGAAATTGTAGTCTTATTTAGAGGGTGCACGTGAGCCAAGCCAAGCCAAGTATCAAAGCAGCTCAAGCTTCGCTTTGGTAAGTTTGCTGGGAACATGCTTGAGCTTTGCTCGGGCTCAAGCTGTGGTTAACAATAAAGATTTGAAACTAAATATGTTACCCTAAAAAGCCAAGCCAAGGTACCATACTCAGCTCGGACTCAAGCATGTGCTCAGATAGTTAAATGTGGTTCCTTGAAGAAAGAACTGAAACTAATAAGAAATATATTTATAATTGCAGTCAGAATAGATGATAAATATTTAAGAAATATGTGTGTGATAAATGAAAGATAGCCTTTGCTACACTCAAGTGGAATGGGTTTATAACTCTAAAATCAAGAATAGGCATCCAAATTGAAAATTTACACCATTAATCATGATTCATGTGACTAAAAATACCTAGAAAACAAGATCATGTCTTTGAAGTTCTTTAATGCATGCATCATGTGGATGAAAACTGAATCTTTAAAATGATATAAGACTATGTCTTACTATAGTCAAAATATTAAAATCTATTGATTTTCAATTTACACATGTTTTAGCATATGTTGATCATGACCAATAAGGTGATTCTCAATTTAAATGCTTTAAGATGTATTTTAACACACTAGCACATGATACCATGCAAACACAAACTTTGATATTCCGGCATTTGAAAGCAACTCTACTCAAAATCTCAAAAGCTGCTGAGTTAAAATCCCATTCCAAGGATTCTTAGAGTCGAGAAGTGTAGTACCCAACCCAGTTTTGCTAGACCAAAAAAAAAAAAAAACATGTGCTAGCGAAGAACCTAATCTGACCACAATTAGACCTCCCAAAGGAGTTCTTTCCTTCTTCAACCAAGACTCCCTTTTCGAATGAAAGAGAGAGTCTTTTTCTTGATTCCAAGCTCCCATTTGGCCACTAAAAGAGGGCTTCACCTCTCCTTTGAAGCCGACCAACCAAGCTTCTTCCACATACTACCTCTTATCCTTCCTTCTCTAGAAATCTGGAGTCAACATGTTCGCCAAAATCAACATCAAAGCAATGTTGGATGAAGGTAATGGTCCAATAAAAGATTTCTTTCAATGATTATCAATTTGACCTTATCAAAGAGGAGCCTGATCCATGGTCGTCGGACAGTATGCCAGCACCCACCTTGATTAGATCCGGATATCATTAGATTCGATTATCTATGATTTTTATTGAACCATTTATACAATAGTTTGATCATGATTTGATTAAATTACCTTGATAATGTTGGATGTATGATCTGAAAATTTAATTGTTAGCTGACACATTGTATTAATTCTAGGACATTTTTGTACTTGATTTAAGAAATTAATAAAATAGATAATTATTTTCATTCTAGAGTAATGTGTTCTAGAATCATCCAAGAAGTTCATGGTCAATGACCCATATTCTCAAGAATTGAAAATTTGAGACATGTGTCAATATGGATTAACTCCTGAATTGCTCCAAGAAGAGAAGTAATTGGCATGCGGTATTTTGTGAAAGCATTTCTTCCTTGCCGCAAGAAACATCTCAATGCCTCCCTTCCCTTCCTTCTTGATCCCAACACCCCCCACTTCTCTGATCTGATATGATAGAGAGAGAGATTAGAGAGAGAGGAAGAGAAAAAGAAAAAAATTTCTTCATCTCTTCATGGTGTCCTATTTAGATCTCATCAGATTGGTGCGAAAGGTTCGTACTGCAGCCCTGTTCTTCGAAATCTAAAAGAAGTCCAAATCCAACTCAAAGAGCGAGGCCTGCAAGGTGCTAGCACTCTGATAGCCTCGGTGCTTCGATCAGACCATCTCCATGTGGATACCAGCAGAGACCGAATGCTTATGCGGTCCGACAGAAACCCCGGACATCCATTGGATCTGATCCGAGTAAAAAAAAAAAGGATAGCGATTAAGGTAATCATTCTTTCTTTTCTGTTTTAATTTTCAGATCTGAAATATTTGTTTCATGGCATGCTAAATGATCCCTAGGTGATCGTAGGATTAGATCCGAGTATGAATAAAATTAAAATTATTTTAATTTTATCTTTCTGCTATATATTTTTTTAAGAAAAAAATCTGCATGCTTATCACCTAGAACACCAATAGTGGTATCAGAGCCACATATTTTTTAACATGTATAAAATAAATTCAGATCTGATTTTTCTTTAGATCTGAAAGTTAGTTTCAGATTTAGATTAATTTATTCTGATTTAAATAAGATTTGAAATCAGATTTCATGTATATGATACATAGATCTGCATTTTACATGCATATGTGATATGTTAGTATGGAATTAAAAACCTAATAGCCTAATCAGGGTTCGCCGTACCGGGCCGAACCGCCCGATACGGGGCGTACCGAGCCGGACCGGTGCTCAAACGGTCCGGTTCGGACCTTTTTTTCGAGAAACAGCCCGAACCGGTACCGAACCAGTGGTTCGGTCCGGTTTGCTTCCATACCGTCCAAAACCGGACGGTATGGTCCAGTTTGGTCCGGTTCGGTGTGAACCGAACCGTACCGACACCCCATGTGCCAAAAGTGACGAGGGGGGAGGGAGGGGGGGTCGGAGATCACATGCATAAAAAGCCTTACCTACTTTGGAGTTCTCTGAGATGTCTCAGAGAACTCCCGAGGGTCCGAAGGTCTCAACGAAACCGTTGAGACCTCCGAAAAATTAGAAAAAAAAAATTTTCGTCAAATTGCAGGAGTGGTTCGAGAGGCTGATCTTTGACCGGAGGTAAGATAATGTGTTATTTTCTTAGTAAATATTTTTTTTTTTAATTTTTGTTGTTAAAAATAGGATAAGAATGAGAAAGAATGAAAATAAGATAAAATCATGCCAAAATCTTATGATTTTGGGATGATTTAATTATATGTGATAGATCTTTGAAAGATCTACATAATGACACCAAAATTATTAATTTTTATTAATTATATATTTTTTAAATATTTTTAAATATTTATTTATTTAAAAATTAAAAAAATTAAATTTTACAAAAAAAATCAGAGTTTGAGAATCATGTTTAGAATGATTCAAACTAATTAAATCTAATTTCTAATTTTTTTTCAAATATTTGAAATTAAAAAAATATTTTTTTAATTAATTAAATTTAAAATTTTAATTATAAAATAAAAAATATATAAAAATATTGTTATATTTTAGTTAATTTAAAAATATTATTTGAAGCATATAACATATTTATTTAAAATTTATAAGTTTTAAAATAATTATTAAAATTATTTTAAAATTATATATAATTATTTTAATTATCGTTAAACTATCGTTGTTTGTTATACTTGCATATATTTATAAGAAAAAAATTTAGAGCATGACGTTCGTTCACTTTAATTAATCAGTTATTTTATAGTATATATTTATTTATATAAAAATTATTAAAAAAATAAAAAATAAAAAATCAGCGTTAGTTTTGAAATTGAAAATAATGTTTAGAATGATTCAAAACAATTGAAATATTTGAATCTAACTTGAGATTTTTTTGAAATTTTTTTTGTAAATATTTAAATAGTAAAAAATATTATCAAATAAAAAATATATGTAATTAGTGTTATATTACAGGTAATTCGAAATAATTAGTATTTTGTTATATCTGCAGAAATGAGTAAGAAGAAACATCAAGAGCGTGACATCGGTTGGGATCATGGCGAGATGCTCTCGGTTCGGCATCATTGGAGATGCAAATGGTGCAACATAGAGTTCAAGGGAGGAGGAGTGACTAGGTTGAAGCAGCATCTAGCTGGTGGTTATCCTGATGTGTCGATGTGTCAAAAATATCCGCAACAGGTCCGACAATTGATGAAAAAGTACTTTGCTGATTCGAAAGCAGCGAAGGAAAGGGCAAAGCAGAAAAAGATCGAAGTAGACCGTCGAGCTGCAGAGCCACCTTCTTATCACTCTAGAGAGTCAGATGAGGCTTCTGCTCCAGATGATGAGGCACAGATTGAGGCTGCCATTCATGCGAGCTTGACGGATCAGTACCAACAGGAGGAGATGGCCCGGTACAGAGACCGATTCGGACCATCATGCTACGAATCAGGATCTGGATCAGCGACTGGTAGGGGAGAATTCGAGTTCAAGAGGACTATCTCAGTCAGAGAGCCTGGTGGTAGAGGGAGTAGACGTAGCATGTCTTCTTTGTTGGGAGCTTTTGGCAGTAGGAGGTCCTCCAGAGATATTCCAGCAGGAGCCAGCATTCAGGATTTGGATCCACATGCTTTGTCCAGCAAAGATTCAAAGCAGCAAAGAATTGACAGTATGCTGAAAAAAGATAAGAAGAAGGATGTGGTGAGCTATTAGATCATGATTTCATTTCAGCCATATTCCAGCAAATGCAGCAGTCAATCCTTACTACCGATCTACTATTTCAGCCATAGAGGCTGCCGGCTAGGGTGTAGATCCTCCAGGACCTAGGGACATCTATGGTCAGCTTTTTGACAGCAATAAGAAGGATCTGCAGAGATGGATTGCTTCTTACAAAAATAAATGGCCTACATACGGTTTGACAGTGATGTGTGATAGTTGGACAGGTCCTACTAGGAGGAGCATCATTAATTTTTTAACATACTGTGATAGAAAAATATTTTTTTACAAATCAATCGATGCTTCAGATAAGATGCACGATGCCACATATATCCTTGGTCTGATGGAGGAGATGATTGATTCAGTGGGTGAGCAGCATGTCGTGCAGGTCATCACAGATAACGGATCACAATATAAGACTGTCGGAGAGTTGCTGATGGAGCAGCGACCGTAGATATACTGGACCCCATGTGCTGCACATTGCATTGATCTTATATTGATGGATATCGAAAAGATTCGCAGGGTGCAGCAGGTAGTGGAGATTGCCCAAACCATTATTAGATTCATCTACAACCATACATGGGTTCTTTCATTGATGCGGACGTATACTGGAGGGGAGATCTTACGACCGGATATCACACGGTTTGCTACCAACTACAAAGCACTTGATAGTCTTCTTCAGAAGAAAACAGCCCTACGTCAGATATTTGTCAGTGCCGAGTGGTAGGAGAGCAGATATGCGAGGGCCGGCACTGATGGAAGTCATATGGAGAACTTGGTGACGAGTCAGTCATTTTGGCAGCAGACTGAGAAGATAGTGAAGGCTATCAAGCCTTTATATGAGGTGCTTTGCGCCGAGGACAGCGAGAGATACCCCCAGATGGGCTTCCTATATTACATGATGGAGAGGACAAAGAAACAGATCAGTGAGAATGATCCCAAACATGCTCAAAAATTTATTAACATTATTGAGCGCCGTTGGGACTATCAGATGGGCAGAGATTTGTATCTAGCTAGTAAGTTTGGATTCAAGAATGTTTTAAAATATTTTTTCGAAGCATGAAAATAAAATTGTGTTTAATCAGTCTTGAAATTTATCTGCAGCTTATTACTTGAATCCGAGATTTCAGTATACTATTCCGGGGATAGATATGGATAGCGAGCTTCTTGCTGCTCTTCGCAATGTCATATATAAGATGGTGTCCGATCCAGAAATCACGTTGTTGTGTCTGCAAGAGGTATGCTAGTTTAAAACAGATGTAATTATTCAACTGAATTCGATCTGATATATTTATAAATAATAAATATATTTTATTTCAGACGAAACAGTTTAAAGAGGGATCAGACAGTTTTGGAATCCCATCAGCAGTCGTAAGTAAAAAGCAGATGAATCCAGGTAAATTACATATCAATAATGAGCAATGTAGATTGATATGTAATTTTGCTTAATAATATCATCAAATTTGATATATAATTTTATTTTTGTAGCTGAATGGTGGATTCATTTTAGAACGTCAGCAGAAAATTTGAGACATATGGTTGTCCGTATTCTTTCTCAGACGATCTCTGCTAGTGGCTGTGAGCGTAATTGGTCCACTTTTGCCTTTATCCACAGCAAACAGAGAAATCGTCTGGCACAAAAATGCCTCGACGATCTTGTATATGTTCACTACAATCTGAGGTTGAGGCTAAAATGTTTCAGAAGGAAGTTCAGTTGAAGTACACTGATCCGATGCTGGATGATTATGCCGACGAGGATGACGATCCGATCATCGAATGGCTTGCAGGTCAGCAGCAGGAGCCAGAGCTTGATGAGCCAGGATCCCCTCCACAACCAGCCAGTGTGGTGGCAAGGGAGATCAGAGTGGATCCAGGGCAATGGGCAGAAAAAAATATTCCACATAGGGTTCCAGCTGATCAGCCACAGTCTGAGAGGACACAAGGGACTCATTCATCACATGACTACTATCCGATACATCTTCCCAGAGATTCGAGTGAAAGATGTATAGAAGTTCCTCCCGACAGCCAGCAAGAAGGCATTCATCCTCCCAATCACAGGAAACTCAGTCACAGAGGGGCACAAGGGAGGGAAAGGAAAAGACAGTTGCACGTGCACCACTCTCGAGAGTACAGGAGCGATCTGGTTCAGATACGGACACCAGAAAGAGTGATGATGATACTGGTAGTAGTAGCCATGGATCTGATGATCAGGGAGGAACTGGAGGACAGGAGACCACCGTTTATGAGACAGCCACGGTGATATTCGATTCACCGGTGAGTCTCAGTTTACGCATGTCACACAGGATAGGGATCATGGTGGACGAGTAGGTAGAGATCGTGGGGAGCCGATTTCATATAGACGACGGGCTCCTAGAGGTCGTCCAGCACATGATGCAGCTGCGGACGATCTTGCATGTGGAGTAGGATCCATGGATGTATCTGGATCATCCTCGCATTATGGATCCTATTATCCACAGCCACCTTATGATCCATATGCATATGGTGCATCCGAGGCATCATCTTCTAGTGGTTACTACCCTATGCAGTTTGGAGCAACTCCAGAATCAGATTTTGTTACTGGCATATTTGAATGCACTCCTCCACAACCGTACCATCATCTCGAGGATACTTCTCAGAGTCAGAATTTTAGCGAGGCCTGAGATGTCTTACAATCCAGAGAGGATGCCTTATGGGATGATGAATATTCGAGGTACGATGCAGCTTGACTAGAGGGTTGGACTGATGTCCCTTCAAACTATGTTGATGATCCAGATATCTACGAGCGTCACAAACACTCGACAAGAAATTAAATGCAGAGTACATCTTAAGGTTCGTATATCAGTTATTTGGCTTTGTACTTAAATATTTAGATACATTTTAATGCGTATTTTATATATTTTTCCTTTAATTTCAAGATGACATAGTTGAAATATAATGTAAAAAAATATATGTTTGAAATTTTAAATCAAGAATCTTTGTACCGCAACCTAACTCCAAATTGAACCCAAATATGTCAATAATATGCAATATAATGCCATATTGAGATTGTATTTATCAATTATTAACTTTAAAAATCAAAAAAAAATTAAAAATCGAAAAAAATTGTGTACCGGTACTGGCCGGTATGCCGGGGCGTACCGTGTGTCAGTACGGTACGATACCGATATCGTACCGTACCGATCCGATACCGGCATGCTGACCGGTACCGATACAGCGAACACAGCCTAATACTCTTCGAAAATCATGGTAAAGGCCATCCTATCATAGGAGACTATGGTGGAAGGGATGCCTACATGAATCAAGAGGAAGAACCACGAAAAATTTATCGATTTTGAAAACCATTTCCAAAACAAGTTAACCCTAAATTGTTAGATCTAAAATTAAGATGCTAAACGATCTTGAAAAGGTGTTTTCAATTAGTTTTAATCTTCTTTTTAGATCTGATTTACATGTATATGATATGTGCTTAGTTAGTTTTAGATTTGAATTTTCATATATGCGATATATGATAGTTAATTCTAGATCTAAAATAAATATATATGTAATATATGACATTAAGTTTAGATCTGAAATTATTTCGAGATCATAAGCCATATTCATGCACTTAAACCTAATCAAAAAAATTATTTTTAAAATCTAAATTTTAGATTGTGCATGAGGGTATGGATTGAACAATTAGATCTAGTGATTGAACTACAATTAGGGTTTTTGATTAGATCAGATTAAATCCTCATCGATTTGAGTAGTCGAATCGAATCAATAGTTGATTAGGATTAGATTAAAGGGGCTCAAGATCGAGCTTACTTATAGCTGGTCACATCGATTCACATTTTGATGCAAACTGATTAACTTAAGATCGAATTGGCTCAGTGGATCGAGCCTGAGTAGCTAGACTGACCCATTCAATTTTAATTGACTGATTGGTGTCTAAGACAAGTCTCGACCGATGATTTTTAATTGGGAGCATGCTTACCTAGTCATTCCGATGGTATCTAAGGCAAGCATCGGCTATCCTCCTATCAATCTCACTTACCTAACTAATCTGGTCGATTAAATTTTGCATAAGGTTGCTTAGTCATTCATGTTCACCAATGTCGACTAGGATCGTCAGATATGAGATGTGCTAACCTGATCCTGACTAATCAGACATGAGATGTGCTAAACTAAATCAAGTTAATCACACATGAGATGTGCTGAACTAAACCAGATTAATCAGACATAAGATGTGCTGACCTAAACTAGATTAGTCAGACATAAGATGTGCTAATCTGAACTAGATTAGCCATTTACATTAGATGTATATGACTACGTAGAAGAGACTTAAATCAAATCTCCCCACAAATATTAAGTCCTAGATCTTCCACTGTTGTAGGAGTGCGGACGTCTAACTGGTGTTGATTGTTCTCAGCTAGTTAAAATGGTTCAGTTGCATCGAAAAAATGCAACCATCCTATTAACATGAGATGTTGTTAGGTACTGATGGGGTTAGGCTCAATAAACGAGCATATTGACGGATCTAATGATGGATTTACCTATGCGTTGAACGATGAGTCTAACTTAACTAAAGATTGGACCAATAAATGGGCACGTTGAGGCTCTATGACTTAAAGACCAATCGCTATATCATGCTTGAGAATCATTGGACAATTAGTTGTCCACTCATCGATATAGCGTAACCTAATAATCGAGCATGATGAGGTGCACGTATATCAATGGGACCGCAATATCCATTAGGAACCCTAGTCGCATAAGGATTTCTGCATCTCCACAGGAGAGTGTGAAAGATCTAAAAAATAATGAGATAGTATTTATTTTTTAAAGTCCCTAGAACAAATAGTGATTAAGTACAAATATCTAATTAGAATCCTCTTCTCTCTTTAGTTCATAACTCAGCTTCAAACCTCCTTAACCCGATTTGTAGGGTTCAACCGATTGACCAGGATAAACTACAAACGACTGGCTTAGGAACTTCAGAATAGTTTTGAACTCAAAAAAGATTAGGATATGTTCTAGACCAAGATTTTTTGTTACCAAATCGTCCAACAACTGAAACGTTCAGCACTTAATAAATGGACGGATGACGGCAATTAGGTTAAGTGCTATATCTTGGCCTCAAGGCCCAACATGAGGATATCAAGACTTTAGGACTATGATAACTCACCTGCAAGAGTTGTATGGTGAGCAGAGCTAGACTGCACTCGGACAGTCCGTCCATGATCATTGTTTGACAATGATTAAGAATCTGAAAGAGCTCGAGAAGCTCGAGATGACCATGTATAAGGAGTTGCAAATGCATTTGATGTAGCAGTCCCTCAGCAGTTCATTTTGGTCAGTTTATTGTAAACTACCATATGAACAATTTTGATAGCATATAAGGAAATTGCTGAACATATTGGTGACCACTTAAGGGATCTTAAAAAGTTCAATAAGCAATATTCTTACCGTAGCATGGCATCTGATTCCAAGAAAGAGTCTATTGGAATAAAAGGTCTATATGAGAATGAGCAAAAGAAGAATCTTCTCAAGAAGAAGGCGTCAAGCAAGGGAAAATATTTCCACTATAATGCCGACAGCCACACGGAGAGAAATTGTCCTTCTACCTAGATAGCCTAAAGAAAAAAGTGACACACCTTGTGAAAGTCTGTCAGATCTGTTTGTTTGCATGTTAATGTATTCAAGCAAATAGTGAGTGCCACAGGATCTGAGAGATCTAAGGATGAGATAAACCATAAGTATAGGTGGTACCTAAGATTAGGTCATTTTGGAGAGGACAAGATATACAAACTAAAAAATGGATAATTTTCTAGGCTCAATGAGTTTCGAGTCATATCCAATTTGTGCATCCTGCCTTCAAGAAAAAATAATCAAACTACACTTTGTGGGACATGAGGAGAGGACCACTAAAATACTTTTCCTAATACATTCAAATGTAAGCAGCCCATTTGATGAGCTGGATAGGGTGATTTTCTTTACTTCATCATCTTTATCGTTGATTTCTCATAATATAGGTACATGTGTAAGACAGATTTGAAGTCTAAAAGTTCAAAAATTTAGATATGAGGTAAAGAAAAAAAATTAAAAAACCCTTAAGATTCTTCGATGAGATTGAAAAGATATATGCCTTAGTGGAGTTTCTAACGTATCTCAAGAAAAATGGCATAGACTCACAATGGACTCTTCCAAGTACACCTTAACGGGGTATCGAAGAGGAGGAAAAGGACCCTATTGGATATAGTCCGGACCATTATGAGGTTTACTCACTAACCCGTATTTCTTTAAAGACATGTTTTAACCTATTGAATGGGATTCTCTCTAAATCCATTCCTACCACATCATATGAGATGTGGCATGGTAAAAAATCGAATCTTGATCAAGATTTGGGGTTGTCAGCCCAAGTTGAAAGACAACAAGCAGACAAGTCAGAGGCTAGGTCTGTAAAGGCTCATTTTATAAGGTATCCTAAAAAGTTGTTAGGGTTCTAAGTGTTGAGAATTGGATTTCAAAACCAATCATCAGTCTGTTGACGGTTGTGCTTATCATTATAATTGTATATGAATTGTTGAATGAATAAAAATATTATTTGATTTTCTCATTACTCTGTGTTCATCTTATTTGAACTACTATTTTGTGATGAAATCCTTAGGACTATTTGAATCGATATAGGAGGATATATCATTTAGTCTTTAAATCTTAGTTTACAACTAAATGATATACCATTATTAGGACGATAGCTATATCAAGTATAGATCATTGTGTGCCATGTGCGTTAGTTGTCTTCTTAATCAAAAAGTGTGGAGATACTGGCATGGCATGTAAGTGAGATATAGGAGTACATCTTACTGAACGTGACCTAACTGTTGAGCACTCTGCTGTCAAAAGTAGCTCGCGAAGAATATAGATATAAATATCCCTCCGACATAAGATCACCACGGTGACTTGCAAACAACTCATTATGATTTGGTACCGAACTATCTGAATTTCTAATTCAGTGATGAAATATTTCTGGACATAGTCAAGTACTTACGTAGTCAGTGTGTGAGTCAAGATAGAATTGATCCCTCTGAATAAGAGTTAATGTATCAGTGTGTTTCAATTCAGTAAAACCTCGACCGGGATAATCCATGTGATGGATTTTAAAAATTAAAATGCAATGTGGATGACCATTTCCAGATTGATAGTTAAATCCTAGATCATCTTGGGCATTTGGGTCAAAGAGATGAATTATACAGTAACTATATGCCAATAAGTTCTTGAATGTTGCTTTGCAATCTTTTGACCTATCCGGACATCGGGTATCATTACTAGATGATCACTTTGATTGGTATAGGAAGATTATTCCTGTTCTACCAGCTTAGATTCGAATCTATGGAGTCGCACTCAAAAAAAATTTTTGATTGATCATGTGGTAAATCGATGATTAAGAATCGTTCTAAGATATAATAGTTAATTCGATTGATGATTAACCCTGTACAAGAGGTGCAATAAATTAATTCACTAATTATTGATGAATTATAAGAAAATTGATTAGCGATTAGATTGCTAATTAGCTCAATTTGATTGAGCATTAAAGTTTGGATCAAATCTAATTAAATTGAATTCAATTTGATTTGACCCGATTAGGTTATAAGATGACCTAATCGCTAAAGGTGTTCGATTTCTGATTTGATCAGAATTTGAACTCGCTTAATTTCTGAATTCATGAAGATTTAATCGAGGCTATTTGCTACCCAATTAGATTAGGTTTAATGGTCTAATTGGATGAGAAATCAATTTCGAATTCGAACTTATCAAGTCCTTTGCACCTCCTTTCTTTGCACCCACTATTTCTTCATGCGAGAAAATTTTTGCATGAATTTTTTCTCACGCCCAGAATAGGATTTGCACCCACATCTGATCTCTTTTGGTTCTGGATGAGGTTGGTTTTAATTTTGAGTTCAAATAGTTTGAACTTGAATGAGAAGTCGGAGTCCATAACAAGTTGGACTCTTCCCTTAATCGCCGACCACTTTTCTCCACGTATGAAATGGTTTCTTGCATGATTTTTCTCCATGCCAATCTGAGGTTTCTCGCCTCTTTGATGCCCCAAGTGGATAAGGATCAATTGGTTGAGCTTTGAATTCAAATTGGTTTGAATTCAAACTAGATCATACCACTTAATCCTTATCCCATCTCTTTTCCATCCCATCTTTAAAAACCTTATTATTTTGTGCGACACAAGGGTTAAGTTTTACTGTGGAAAGAGTTTCTCAGATAGAGGGGGCATGAAACAGAGAAGGGGCAGGGTTCTGTGCATGAAAATAAGAGGAAGCGGCCTTCCTTTTTAGGCATGAAGTCTTGGGTGGTTCTAGGGTTTCGACTCTAGTCTTTTGTGTGAAGAAAAATACAAAAGAGTCTTGTTTCAATCTCCTTCACCACCATCTCCTCGTAAAGCTTCATCTTCTGATCTGAAAGTATTCGAATGATCCCAAAAAAAAGCTTGAATCAGCCATCCAGAGCCTTCAACGCGAGCTAGCACTTTCGAAAAAAATGATCCGATCAGCACTTCGAGTGGATGATTTGTAGAGCCGGACGATCTGTGCGGCTGCTCGACATCAAGAAGAGCCTCGTACCATGCCTATCAGTAGCGGATATCATCGACCTGCAATAAAATAATGAGTTCTGAACTCAATCGATGAGATCTAAAAGTTAGATCTGATTCAGGATATCGATGTGATCGATCTAGTTTTTATTTGCATCAGATTTTGTATATAAAATTTTTATGTCAGATTCTTAAAAATAGTTTAGAGCTGATTTAAAGCATGTGTAGGAGATTAAAGTGTTTAATCTTTTATCTTCCGCTGTAAAAATGTAAAAATACATGATTGGAACTGCCTATTTCTTCTTCAATTGGTATCAGAGCTTCTATCAAAGCTTCGTTGCTCTTGACATGAATATTTTGCATATAATCTCTTGACATGAATATTTTGCATATAATCTGATTTTAATTATTTAGATTAGATTTAAATAATTAATTTAAAATCTGAGTAGTACAATAATCTAATAGGATAGATCCTCATAGTCGTCCGATTATAGGTTATAGGAGAAAATAAGGCTTTACAGCCCTCTCCTCCTATTTGATGGAGTTCTTCTATGGTGTATAAAGGTGCTGAGCGGTCTTTTCCATGAAGATGAACAATGAAAAGAGTTGAAAATTTTTTATTTTAGATCTGATATATTGTATGTTAGATTTAAAATTAAAGTTTATATGTTTGTATGACAATTTGTGAAAATATTTTACAAAATTTGAAACTATTGCCAAACACCGAACCCCAACCCATGTTAGCTTAAAACTTAATTGTGAATTAAGTGATCTAGATTTGAAAATCAAAAATTTAAGGCAGAAATTTCATAATTTATGGATTTATGGGTTAGCTCGAGTCAAGTCCATTTAACTGGATTAGACCTAAGATTAGAAATCATTAATAATGGACTATGTTAGTAATTGATCAAATCTAATTAATAGTTAATTCTGATTAGACCAATTCTTCTCTTGACCAATTCTCAATAGTTGTAGTTGGTCAAATCCATGTCTTTGATTAGACTAAGATGGACTTTGATTGTAGCTCCACGATCGAACCCAAATCTATAAGTTGATCAAATTGAAACTAACCAATTGGTGACTAAGATAAGTTTGGCAGTCTTGATCGATGGTCATTAATTGAGAACTACTCGCATAGATTGAGTCTGACGAGTTAATGGCATATCTCTCTCACCGATCTCACTTATTTGGCCAATATGGTGAATCATGTTTTGATTAGATCACTTAATGATTAGAATTGACCCATGCTAATTAAAAAATTAGTACGACTGATTGAGGTGCCTCTAGTTCAACTTATCTAAAGTCTTCTTCATCACTTGGTGAAGTCAGAGTGAGAATTTATGACTGATGGGCTGGACCAGCTTTTGCTTAATCTCCTTTGATCTGACTTAATGAAGTCAGTGAGAGGATTAAGATTACTTGATCAAGTCTTTTTTCATCTTTTATTTCATCTAATTAAATCTTCTAAAATTATTAGGTCACTCAAAATGAAATAGTTATGATGATAACTAAATCATAGCCTCCTATTAAGTTGGATGATAATGGATCCAACAGTTTAGATGATCATTAGAGGCACCACACATCTGATGCTCATCTGACTGTCAGAATTATCATTCATAATATATTGATTTAGTTGTCTTTCTGATGATGATCAGGTTGGTCGAGCCACACTCGAATCTGATCACTCATTTGTCAGATGCACTAAATTCTGACATGTTAATGGTTGGACCTAACCAGCACTTTTAATAGAGGCACCACACGCTTGCTGAAGAGGTGTGTAGGGCAAAATTAAATGCTGGAAATTGTTTGGTGAAATAATTAGTTAAGAACCTATCCATGGATGCACAGAGGTTGGCCGAGCTACACTCAAGCCCATATGCAGCTTATGAGGATTTTGATACCCACTAGAAAATTAGTGTAATTCTTCGAATTGAAGATAGAGGCTATTAATTCGAATAAAATAGTGAAAGAACCTTTAGACTAAAATCAATATCTTTAGACTTAATCAATTTATATACTAATTAGGTTTTGATTTTTCTTTTGCAGTTATTCAAAGGAATATGCCCTACAAGCCAATCGAAATTTGTATTTTGATGGATTTTTCTTGTAATCTTTCAGACTTATGTATTGACTCTTTAAATAATAAAAGGCATTTTCATCATATATTGCATCTTACTTTAGTAATGATTATGATGAACTCCATAAATCAGGAAAATAAATTTAGGATTATGATGAGATCATACCTATGAGACCTAAAATCCTAAAAATCCTGATTTAGAATATTTCTAGTCATAGGAGCATTGAGTAGGAGATCAATGTTCCGAATGGATTAGCACTTTCTATGTATGCTCGATGAAGAGGGTGGCAGATCTCATATGCCACTTGTGTGAGACACTAATACAAGGAAGTGGGTGCTCATTAGAGAATGAGTTCACTGAATTGATCCGACTTAAGAAACATCTTATGGAATTTACTTACCTATCAAGAGATGTTTTCTTATAGTGGGAGTTGTGCATGTAATTCTTTGACCTGAGACTACCATAGAACCTTGTATACATGAATCCATATTTTTTGGTTCATACTCATTCATGACTTAGTCATGTACGGGGTGTTCTAGATATGGTAGAATGTGTATGGAGGTTGTGAGTAGGTCAACATGGAATCGATCACTCCTGGTAAGAGGAAATCGCATCCTACTTGTTCTGATCGATTGATGATTCAGGAAGCCTTTGATCAAAGCAAAATAAAAATTAGAAAGAGTTTCTAATATTTTATTAATTGAATCATCATATAAGATTGAGAGAAATATGAGTACGATATTGGATTTGACATCTTCCATATCCAGAGTCATATTCGGGGTGCAGGGAGATCGCAGGATCAAATTGCACGATAACTTTCCACTGAAGGGTATTTTTGGTATTTTCATCAAAAATTTCATATCTTCCAGATAGACATGATACGTTGCTAGACGTCAATCTTGTCTTATGGGTTTGATCGAATTAAAGAGTTTAATTCAATCACCAATTAGAAAGAGTTCTAATTGCTGAAATCGGGTTAGCTCGATTGGATCTAGATCGGTTAGATTAAATTCTAATCAAATCAAATCGACTTGAACTCGGACCTTTTGCTGGCTAGATGTGGAACCCAATGGGTCACACACAAAGGGTATTAATCAGGGATCTAATTGGATTAGATCATGTTTGCAAAATTGACATGCTAGCACATGTTGCAAAAAACTAGCTCCTTGTTTCGAATCGGGTTTAAAATTGATTTCAGATTGGGCTAATTAAAGCCAAATTAATTCAAATCAATTTTGGATTTGAGTTGGTTCAGCCCTTTGCTGCATGTACCAAAAATTTGGAGCCAGAAAACCAATTCTCCACGAGTCAAAAATTTTTTCTTGTGCGTGGGTGCAGTTTTTGTGTGCAGAAACAGTTTTCGCATCCCATAAGATGGGACGCCTCATCCTCGAGCTTATCCTATGTTCCATGATGAAATAAACTTTTGGATGATTCCTAACTTTATTTGAGCGTCAGGAATTTTTTTGAAGTTAAAATTCCTTCTGGTTTAATCGTGGAAATTCGTTGAAGTTGGAAATTCTGTCAGCCTGATCCATGCACCTGACCAAGAGTCCAACTTGTGAAGGACTCTAACCCATTTGTCACACCACTTTTTAATTTGAATTTTTTTCCACGACATTCTCATGTTAGCGCCTTAATTTTTGGCCATTGGATGGACAAAATTACATTGATGGGTAGTGGAAAAAAATTATGCCATGCGAAGCTGCGCGACTCATCGGAGAATCATCGAGAAAAATGTTCCGAAGAGTCCTTCTGCATGAAGCGTCTCTTGGATTTTTTCCCGATGATTGCCATGTGTCAAAAACTTCCAGATAGGCATGAGAATTCATCAGGAGACGTGAGATTTTCTGATGGATGCGAGATGGCGCGTGGAAGGGGCGCGAAAAATTCCCGAAGGCAATCCATCGCTAAGTATTTAAAGGGGGGTGCACCGAGGGATTGGATTCATTCAGATTTCCAATTCCTCCTTTCTTTCTAATATCCTCTCCCTATTGTCCAATTAGTCTCTTCCTTCTCTCGTTAGGACAAGTCCAAAAATAGAAAAGACAAGTCCGATTTTAGGATAAGAGTCTAGGAAGAGAATTAAGGAAGACAAGGAGAGAAGAAAGATAGGGATAGGAAGGCTAGGAGAAGAGGAAGAGCGTCTTGAGGTCCTGGTGTTCAAGAAAATCCTCAGAGTGAGAATTTTGGAGGAATCATCTCAAAGAGTTGGTGTCCTAATCATAGCCCTGTGTGGATCACCGTTGGAGGACGAACACTTGGGCGCCTGATGGAGGTTCTGCCGAAATTTGGATTAAGCGCTGCAGGTATTCTTCTATAACTTAAATTTAATCTTGAATTTATGTTATATATGATTGTTAATCATCAAGGAGATACTGGTTTAAGGGTTTAATATTTAGGATTTCTTTATTAAAATTTTGAAATCCATTATGTTTCCACTGTGCATGCCCACTCTGAAACCCTACAGTGGTATCAGAGCCAGCCTTGTTTGGTTCAATCATATATACATAATATTTATGTGATCCATAGTATGATTTATACTATAAAATGATTTATGCTTTCATATGATGATATGAAATAATACATATATCATTCACCACTTCATCATCTTGACATAAGGTTGTCCTAGCATAACGGAATTATACTGCAAGGTTGTCCTAGGATGATGAATGTCCATATGTTACACTTGCACATGTAGAAAATTTTAATGTTGATACATAAATGGGTATTATGTAGTTAGAATGTGCATGAGACCAAATAAAAGCACTCATTAGAAAATTATATTAAGTGGTAGTGATATGCAACTATGGGTTAACCAATTCTTGATCAATTGATCAATTGGTGTCTAGGAAAGTGCTATAGGTGATTTTTTAATTGGTTCCGTTGTCTGACCTGGCTAATTTATTGATGTCTAAGGAAAGCAACGGGGGGACCCCCACCTTACTTACCTGGCCAATTTGATTAAGCGATCTTGATATTGAAAAACCCTAATGTTGAAAACACTATTAAGGGTCTTCCTTCATGTTAGGTTAATGTTACATCATGAACTATGGCTAGTTTGTTGTGTTAACATGAGGCTTGTCATAAGGATTGATATAACATAATCCTGGTGCATAGAAGATGCTTACGGCAATTTTGAATATACTGCTTTGTTGTGTTAACACAAGGACAGTTATATTAGAATTTGACTGTATTGAAACGAAGGATCTAACTTAACTAAAATATTATAGCTTGTTGTGTTAACACAAGGCTAATAATATTTTAGAGGCCAAAATATAATATTGAAAATTGCATGAGATGCAATTGGAAAGAGTTTCCTACCTATGAACTCATAAGGGTTTGTTGTGTTAACACAAGATCATTATGAGAAATTAAGGTCTCAATCCCACTAAGATAAATATAACATGTCTCGTTCATCATAGTAGAGGGTTATGATGTTCGATAAAATAGTGGGAGGTACAATTAAATCTAAAGACCTTATTTAATTGTATGAGTTAATATGAGTTGTTTGCTTATGTAATATTCTTTAATTATTGTAGATTTGGCATCTTCATTATCATTGCAAGAAATTTTAGATTCCAACAAGTTGATCGATCCCAATTATGTGGACTGGTTGAGGAATTTAAAAATCGTACTCACTCAGGAGAAACTCTCCTATATTCTTGACATCCCTGAACCACAAGAAGTTGGGGATGATGCCACAGAAGAGGTATCCACATACAGGATGTGGAAGAATGACAGTTTGACTGTCAAGTGCATCATATTGACCTCTATGAGCAATGAGTTGCAGAGGCAGCATGAGAGCATGGATACTCAATCCATACTCCTCAATCTTAAAGAGTTGTATGGAGAACAGAGTAGAACTGCTAGATATGAGATATGTAAGCAGTTATTCCATGCTAGAATGACTGAGGGATCATCCGTACAAGACCATGTCCTGAAGGTCATTGATCTGATCACTAGATTGGGTCAACTTGGTTTTGTGATGGATGGAGAATTAAGTCAGGATTTGATCCTGCAATCTCTTCCCGAGTCATTCGCTCAGTTTGTTGTGAACTATCATATGAACAAACTGAATACCTCCTTACCTGAGTTGTTAAATATGCTTAAGACAGCTGAGAGCCATATTAAGAAAGAAAAGGCTCCACTTCTTGTGGGTAAAACTTCTAAGAAGAAGTCAGGTTTTAAGGATTCAAAGAAAGCACTGAATCCTAAGGGTGGCAAGATGAAGAAGAAGGGGAAGAAAGTCTCCGGACAGGGTACCTGCTTTCACTGCGGCAAGGCAGGACACTGGAAAAGAAATTGCAAATTATATCTTGCAACTATAAAGGCAGGTGCAAGCGATGCACCAAAAGGTATGTATGAGATACATACAATTTTGTCATTAAGTTCCTCCAATTCAGACTCTTGGGTATTGGATACTGCCTGTGGTTCTCATATCTGCAAGTCGTTGCAGGGGCTGCAGAACATTAGAGTGCTGAAGAAGGGTGACTTCGAGCTCTACGACGCTACAGGAGAGTCAATCCAAGCAGGGCTGTAGGGACATATATGTTAAAGTTACCTTCTGGAAAGATCTTAGAGCTAGAAAACTGTTATTATATGCCTAAGATCATTAGAAATATTATTTCTGTATCATTACTATTGCAACGAGATTATGAAATAAATGGAAAGAGCAATAGTTGCTCAATTTCTTTTTCTAATGAAATTATCTGTCATGGCGTTATTAATAATAGTCTTCTAATTCTATCTAATGACAATGTTTTCCATATTAATGAAAGTAAAAAGCGAAAGAGAGAAGAGTTGAATAATACTTTACTTTGGCATTGTCGACTTGATCATATAAGTGAGACAAGGATTAACAAGTTATACAAAGAAGAGTTCTTTGATCCTTATGATTATGAATCATTAGGTACTTGTGAATCTTGTCTTATAGGAAAAATGACTAAGACTCCATTTAGTGGACATGGAGAAAGGACAAGTGAGTTATTAGGACTTGTACATACTGATGTATGTGGTCCTGTGACAACAGAAGCCAGAGGAGGATACTCTTATTTTATAACGTTCACTGATGATTTATCTAGGTTTGGATATGTGTATCTTATGAAACACAAGTCCAAAGCCTTTGATAAATTTAAAGAGTATCAAAGTATGATCGAGAAATAAACTAGAAAAAATATTAAAATCCTTCGATCTGATCGAGGAGGAGAATACTTATCCAATGAATTTTTAGATCTTAAAGAAAATGGAATTCTCTCAGAATGGACCCCTTCCTATACACCACAGCTAAATGGTGTAGCAGAAAGGAGGAATCGCACTTTATTAGATATGGTGCGGTCCATGATGTGCCTTACAGATTTGCCAATTTCTTTCTGGGGATATGCCCTAGAAACTGCTGTCTATATCTTGAATAGAGTACCTTCAAAATCTGTACCAAGCACTCCATATGAGATATGGAGAGGAAAAAAGTCTAATCTTAAGTATCTTAAGATATGGGGCTGTCCAGCTTATGTTAAAAAAAATTTTGGACATAAGCTAAGTGCTAGGGCAGATAAATGCTTGTTTGTAGGTTATCCTAAAGAGAGTATAGGATACCTCTTTTACCATCCTACTGAACATAAGGTGTTTGTCAGTAAATATGCCACTTTTTTGGAAAAAGAGTTTATCCTAGAAAGAGGCAGTGGGAAAAAAATTGAACTTGGAGAAGTTCAAGACCTACAAATGCAAGCACAAGATGATCCTCAACCAAAAATATCCATTAATGAAGTACAAACACAGTACACCTCTTCGAAGGTCGGATAGGGTGCGGAATGCACCTATGAGGTATGGATTCGTTATTGAGAATAATGAAGCCCACATCATTGAGAATGATGAACCTTTGACCTATACGGAAGCCATCATGAGAAGGGACTCAGACAAATGGCTAGAGGCTATGAAATCCGAAATGGACTCCATGTATTCCAACCAAGTGTGGACTTTGGTTGATGCACCAGAGGGTGTGACCCCTATTGGATGCAAATGGATCTATAAGAAAAAGATTGAAGTGGATGGCCAAGTTGAAACCTATAAAGCTAGATTAGTAGCCAAAGGTTTCAGGCAAAAACAGGGTATTGATTATGATGAAACATTTTCACCTGTTGCCATGCTCAAATCTATACGAATTATGCTTGCAATAGCAGCATACCATGATTATGAGATTTGGCAAATGGATGTGAAGACCGCCTTCCTTAATGGTTATCTTGAGGAAGAGGTTTACATGTCTCAGCCAGAAGGGTTTGTCTCAAAAGGGAGAGAAAATCAGGTATGCAAGCTTAAGAAATCTATTTATGGATTAAAACAGGCCTCGAGGAGTTGGAACATCCGATTTGATGTTACAGTCAAAGAGTTTGGCTTTATCAAAAATGTGGATGAACCTTGTGTATACAAGAAGACTAGTGGGAGTGCCATTATCTTCTTAGTTTTATATGTGGATGACATACTTCTTATTGGGAATGATATCCCAATGTTACAATCGATCAAGACATGGCTATCAAATTTTCCATGAAGGATTTGGGTGAAGCATCCTATATACTAGGTATAAAGATCTATAGGGATAGATCTAAGAAGATGTTAGGCGTGTCCCAATCCAGGTACACAGACTTAGTGCTAAAGAGGTTTAGCGTGGATGGAAGTAAAAGAGGTTATTTACCCATGAGTCAAGGCATACATCTCTCTAAAAGGATGTCTCCTAAAACACCGGAAGAGAGAAATAGAATGAGTTCTATTCCCTATGCTTCGGCAGTAGGGTCAATCATGTATGCTATGCTATGTACTAGGCCTGATGTTGCCTATGCCTTAGGCATAGTTAGTAGATTTCAGACTGATCCAGGAGAAGATCATTGGAAAGTAGTGAAAAATATTCTTAAGTACCTAAGAAGGACTAAAGATATTTTTTTAGTATATGGAGGATCTGATTTAAAACTAGAAAGTTATTCTGACTCTAGTTTTCAATCAGACCCTGATGATAGTAAGTCCACTTCAGGGTATGTCTTTACTCTTAATGGTGGAGCTGTTAGTTGGAAAAATTCCAAGCAGCAGACTGTAGCTGACTCAACCACTGAGGCAGAATATATAGCTGCAAGTGAAGCCGCCAAGGAAGCTGTCTGGATGAAGAAGTTCATCACTGAGTTGGGTGTCGTTCCTGAGATTAAGAATCCAGTACCACTTTACTGTGATAATACTGGAGCAGTTGCTCAAGCAAAGGAACCAAGATCTCATCATAAATCCAAGCACATTCTAAGACGCTTCCATCTCGTTCGTGAAATAATCGAAAGACAAGATGTTGTAATTGAACGAGTAGAAACAAAGAATAACATAGCAGACCCATTCACTAAGGCTCTACCACAGCAACAGTTCGATCGCCATCTCGATTGTATGGGGATAAAATATAAGGACGATTGGCTTTAGTGCAAGTGGGAGATTGAAAGGAATATGCCCTACAAGCCAATCGAAATTTATATTTTGATGGATTTTCCTTGTAATCTTTCAGACTTATGTATTGACTCTTTAAATAATAAAAGGCATTTTCATCATATGTTGCATCTTACTTTAGTAATGATTATGATGAACTCCATAAATCAGGAAAATGGGTTTAGGATTATGATGAGATCATACCTATGAGACCTAAAATCCTAAAAATCCTGATTTAGAATATTCCTAGTCATAGGAGCATTGAGTAGGAGATCAATGTTCTGAATAGATTAGCACTTTCTATGTATGCTCGATGAAGAGGGTGGCAGATCTCATATGCCACTTGTGTGAGACACTAATACAAGGAAGTGGGTGCTCATTAGAGAATGAGTTCACTGAATTGATCCGACTTAAGAAACATCTTATGGAATTTACTTACCTGTCAAGAGATGTTTTCTTATAGTGGGAGTTGTGCATGTAATCCTTTGACCTGAGACTACCATAGAACCTTGTATACATGAATTTATATTTTTTGGTTCATACTCATTCATGACTTAGTCATGTACAGGGTGTTCTAGATATGGTAGAATGTGTATGGAGGTTGTGAGTAGGTCAACATGGAATCGATCACTCCTGGTAAGAGAAAATCACATCCTACTTGTTCTGATCGATTGATGATTCAGAAAGCCTTTGATCAAAGTAAAATAAAAATTAGAAAGAATTTTTAATATTTTATTAATTGAATCATCATATAAGATTGAGAGAAATATGAGTATGATATTGAATTTGACATCATTCCATATCCAGAGTCATATTCGGGGTGCAGGAAGATCGCAGGATTAAATTGCACGATAACTTTCCACTAAAGGATATTTTTTGGTATTTTCATCAAAAATTTCATATCTTCCAGGTAGACACGATACGTTGCTAGACGTCAATCTTGTATTATGGGTCTGATCGAATTAAAGAGTTTAATTCAATCACCAATTAGAAAGAGTTCTAATTGCTGAAATCGAGTTAGCTCGATTGGATTTAGATTGGTTAGATTAAATTCTAATCAAATCAAATCGACTTGAACTCAGACCTATTGCTGGCTAGATGTGGAACCCAATGGGTCACACACAAAGGGTATTGATCAGGGGTCTAATTGGATTAGATCATGTTTGCAAAATTGACATGCTAGCACATGTTGCAAAAAACTAGCTCCTTGTTTCGAATCGGGTTTAAAATTGATTCCAGATTGGGCTAATTAAAGCCAAATTAATTCAAATCAATTTTGGATTTGAGTTGGTTCAACCCTTTGCTGCATGTACCAAAAATTTGGAGCCAGAAAACCAATTCTCCACGAGTCAAGAATTTTTTGTGCATGGGTGCAGTTTTTGTGTGCAGAAACAGTTTTCGCATCCCATGAGATGGGATGCCTCATCCTCGAGCTTATCCTATGTTCCTTGATGAAATAAACTTTTGGATGATTCCTAACTTTATTTTGAGCGTCAAAAATTTTTTTGAAGTTAAAATTCCTTCTGATTTAATCATGGAAATTCGTTGAAGTTGGAAATCCTGTCAGCCTGATCCATGCGCCTGACCAAGAGTCCAACTTGTGAAGGACTCTAACCCATTTGTCACGCCACTTTTTAATCTGAATTTTTTTCCACGACATTCTCATGTTAGCGCCTTAATTTTTGGCCATTGGATGGACAAAATTACATTGATGGGTAGTGGAAAAAAAATTATGCCATGCGAAGCTACGCGACTCATCGGAGAATCATCGAGAAAAATATTCCGAAGAGTCCTTCTGCATGAAGCGTCTCTTGGATTTTTTCCCGATGATTGCCATGTGTCAAAAACTTCCAGATAGGCATGAGAATTCATCAGGAGGTGTGAGATTTTCTGATGGATGCGAGATGGCGCGTGGAAGGGGCGCGAAAAATTCCTGAAGGCAACCCATCGCTAAGTATTTAAAGGGGGGTGCGCCGGGGGATTGGATTCATTCAGATTTCCAATTCCTCCTTTCTTTCTAACATCCTCTCCGATTGTCCAATTAGTCTCTTCCTTCTCTCGTTAGGACAAGTCCAAAAATAGAAAGGACAAGTCCGATTTTAGGACAAGAGTCTAGGAAGAGAATTAAGGAAGACAAGGAGAGAAGAAAGATAGGGATAGGAAGGCTAGGAAAGAGGAAGAGCGTCTTGAGGTCCTGATGTTCAAGAAAATTCTCAGAGTGAGAATTTTGGAGGAGAAATCATCTCAAAGAGTTGGTGTCCTGATCATAGCCCTGTGTGGATCACCGTTGGAGGGCGAACACTTGGACGCCTGATGGAGGTTCTGCCGAAATTTAGATTAAGCGCTGCAGGTATTCTTCTATAACTTAAATTTAATCTTGAATTTATGTTATATATGATTGTTAATCATCAAGGAGATACTGTTTTAAGGATTTAATATTTAGGATGTCTTTATTAAAATTTTGAAATCCATTATGTTTCCACAGTGCATGCCCACTTTGAAACCCTACAGTTATGACCACCACCTTGTCACTCCGATCACTATTGGATAGTGATAAATTGATGGGATCAAATTTCAATAGTATTGAAAACTGAAAATAATCTTGGAGCACGAACGGATCTTGTACGTGCTGATAGATCTAGCATCCGAGCCAGCTCCGAACGTCCGCAATACGATCCGAGATGCTTATCAAAAGTGACTCAACGACCGAACTACAGTTCGTTGCATTATGCTGGCGGCAATGAATGATAAGTTCAACCGTCGATTCGAAAATGCTCAGCCTCAGAATATGTTATAAATATTGAACAAATCCTTTGGCATGCCCGACGATGTTAAGAGACACAAGATAAGTGCCATCTTCAACGCTCGAATGAGGAAAGGAGCGTCAGTCACTGATCATGTACCGTATATGATCGAGATGATTGAGCGCTTGAGCAAGCTCGACTTTCTCCTGCATGAGCAGCTGGAGAAAGATGCCATTCTGAACTCTGCCTAAATCTTACCTCTCTTTTCTTACTCATTTTCGAATGACAAAGTCTGTAGTCAACTACCACGATTTGTTGGAGTTGCTGCAGAACTTTGAGAAAGAACACCAGCTCCACAAGGAGTTGGTGAATGTGATGGGAGGGTCTTCTTCTGGGCGTCGACCTTGTAAGAAGAATAAGAAGGTGCAAAGTGCTGGGGCACCCAAGCCCAATCAGATCAAAAAACCCAAGTCCGACCAGAGTCAGACGGAATGCTTCTACTACAAGAAGCAAAGGCACTAAAAGAGAAACTGTCCTCAATACATTGCCTTTCAGATCCAAACAAACCGAGAAAGAAGCAAGCTGTTGCTGAAAAAGGTAATTATATGATAACACCTTGTAATTTCTTAATTTGTAATTCTACTACCTGTATATTAAATACCAAAAGTCCTTTTAATATTTGTAATTCGTTGCAAGGTCTACAGGTCAGTAAAATATTTAAAGAATGCGAAAGATTCCTTAATGTTGGAGATAGAAAACCAGTTCCAATTTTATTGATAAGGATTATTAAGCTTGTATTCAAGTCCAATGTAATTGTTCTTGGTGAATATCACTTTTGTCCTTTTTTAGTGAATATTATTTTTGTTGGCCTTTTGGCCACGTAAGGTTATGAAATTTTAATAAAAAAAATATTTTTAATATCATTATAAATGATGTTAATGTGATAAATGAACAGCTGAACAACGAAATTTACATATTATCACAACCTGTTAGTATAATGTACACTTCTAGCAAATGCTCTAGAATTGATGATGTTACCAACATCTACCTTTGGCACTATAGGTTAGATCATGTTAACAAGAATAGAATAAACAGATTGACTCAAGAGAAAATCCTCGAAGTCAGTAATTGTAAATCACTTCCAACCTGTGAATCCTGTCTTCTTGAGAAAATGACCGAGTCACCTTTTACTGAAAAAGATGAGTGAGCTAGTAAAGTTCTAGGTCTGATACAGCTGATATATGCAGACCCATAAACACGAGTGCCAAAAGTGGGTATTATTATTTCATTACGTTTACAGACGATCTATCAAAGTATAAGCATGTCTATTTAATGACACATAAATCAGAATCGTTTAAAATGTTCCAACGATTCCGTAATGAAATAGAAAAACAAATTGGAAAGAATATTAAAACTCTTCGATCTAACTAAGAGGTGAATACCTCTCCAGGGAATTTCTGACATACTTAGAAGAGAATGAAATTCTCTCGCAGTGGACCCCTCTTGAAATACCACAACATAACAGTGTGTCAGAAAGAAAGAATCGAACCCTATTGGATATGGCTCGATCCATGATAGGCTTTACAAGTATGCCGATCCCCTTTTGAAGATATGCACTCAAGTTGGCTTGTTATATTCTAAATAAAGTTTCAAGTCCGTAAGTAAAACACTAGATGAGATGTAGACAGGATGTAAGCCAGTACTCTCTCACCTTAAGATTGGGAGATGTCCGACTTATATCAAACGTTTGAAAACTGACATGCTTGGACCTAGATCTAACAAATATCTATTTGTAGGGTACCCAAAAGAGACTAAGAGGTCTTACTTCTACCTTGCTGATGAATTAAAAGTGTTCGTCAGCAATAGAACAGTCTTTTTAGAAAATGAATTCCTTGAGGAAGAAACTAATGCCACAAAGATTGAACTTGATGAAGTTCGATCGGTAAAAGAATCGACACAATCTAGTAAACCCATAGAGTTAGATTTGATTAGATCAAACTCAAAACCTATTATAGAAACATTTTTAAGGAGATCCGGTAGAATACCATATCAACCGTACAGATACTACGATTTCTTGATCCAAAATGGTGATCCAGTTAAACTTGATGAGAATAATGAGGATCCATCACCTACATGGATGCGATACAAAGGTCTGACTTCGATAAGTGACTAGAAGCCATGAAATCCGAAATGGAGTCTGTTGGGTATAAAATACCTCCCAGCCAAAGTTCGTGTCAGGAGTGACCCTCCAGGGATTCTACCGACGTCCGACCTTCGGTGACATCTTTTCGAACCTCTCCGGCGGCCAAGCCTCCGCAACGTTCCCGATTTCTGCCGACGGATAAACCCCCACCAGTGTTGACCGGATTCTCCGCGACGGACGGACTCCATCCAGGTGTCTACGGTGGTCGACCACCTTCTAGACTCCGTCCGGGCTCCTACGGGAGCCGGACTTCTCCCTCGAACTCCAACTGCAGGTAGACTCTGTCCGGACTCCTACGGGAGCCGAACTTCTTCCTCGAACTCCAACTGCAGGTAGCCTTCGTCCGGGCTCCCACGGAAGTCGGATCTCTTCTCCGAACGCCAACTGCAGGTAGACTCCGTCTGGGCTCCTACGGGAGCCCGACTTCTTCCCCGAACTCCGACTGCAGGTAGACTTCGTCCGAGCTCCTACGGGAGTCGGACTTCCGTCCTGAACTCCTGTTGCAGATAGACTTCATCCGAACTCCTACAAGGGCCGGACTCCGAGCTTCTACTACAAGCGATTCACTCCGAGCTTCTGCTACAAACGATCTACTTTAAATTTCTACTACGAGCGGTCCGCACCGGATTCCCACCGTAAGCCTTCACCCGAGCTTCCATTGTGGACGAATTCCTTTCGGATTTCTATTGCAGGCAGACTTCAGCCGAGATTCCTCGACAAATGATCCCCATCCGGGCTTCTACGGAGATCGGACTCCGATCGAACTTCTGTAGCGGACAGATTCCGGACGAACTCCTACGACACACGGAATCCAGCAGCTGGACCCCTCCAGCGGATGAACCTCTCCAGCGCCATCCGACATCCACTGTCGGTCGACCCTCTGCCGAATTCTGCGCGAAACCGAACTTCGTCTGCGAAAAGCCTCTGACCGAGCTCCTACGGCAAGTGGCCCTCGCCTGCAGTATTAACACCCAAGGCACCCAACGGTAGAAGGTTCGCCAGCAACATCTGAGCTCCTTTCAGATGGATAGCTACCTCTCACCGTCAGGCACCTCAACCGAGTTTCGGCCGACAGACCTTCACTCCCTGGCAGGGCACAGTAATGGCCACGACTCTGCTCCACTTCCTGCGATGGATACCGCGCGGCTCCTCCACTCCCTGGCAGGCCACAGTAATGGCCACGACTCTGCTCCACTTCCTGCGACGGATTCCGCACGGCTCCTCCACTCTGGCAAGTCGCGACAACGGATGCTACTCCACTCCCCGCAACGGGCTCCACATGGCAGGCCACGGTGATGGCCATGATTCCACTCCACTACTCTTCATAATAAACTTCTCCTGGCCCCGAATGGCCCACGGCTAGACGGTTACAAACGTCGCTATCAGTCTGTTGCACCCTCCGCCTATAAAAAGGAAGACCCCAGATACGTTATTCTCTAAGCTCTAATTTCTATCTCAAAACTCTACTAAAATTTTCGTTCGAGCACTCCATTCTTGTTGAAGCAGAGAACTGACTTGAGCGTCGGAGGGTCTTGTCGGAGCACCCCCAACTCCGGTTTAGACTTCCTTTGCAGGTCCCAGCGGCGACCGCGACTCCCTCGACTCCGACGTCTCCGACGCCGGCGGATTTTTGCACCAACAGGATTGGCGCTAGAGGAAGGGTTGTGTCTTCGCAGTACCCTTGTTCTTAAAGGAGCGCTCAACGGGACCGCCTCCGGTCATCTTCTCCGACATCCTCTTCTCCTTCCTCTACCGGATCTTCGCCCGATGCCTCCCCGCAAAGCATCCACTCGACGATCCACGGCCTCCGCGGCCAGGTCTCAGGCTCCGGCCTCACCTCCAATTTCCCAGGCTCCTCCGGCAACGGCGGTTGGCGCGGAGCAATTCGACCTACTGGTTCAGCAGGTCAGAGGCCTCACTGAAGCGATACAGGCCATGCAGCAGCAGCAACAACCGCAGGCGTCAGTGCGATTGGAGAGAACGTCGTCGGAACTCCAAAATTCGGCGATAGGACGGGCCACTTGGGCCAGTCGCCCCATCTTTCCCGGAAAGACGAATCTGAGGGTGGAGAGCCCTCAGTCAGATCACGATTCTACTCCTGGAAGATCTCTACCTCCATTCTGCCAGAAAACCCTCGAGACTCGTAGTCGAGAGGATTTTCTGGATCGAAGGCTCCAGGAGATGAACCGTCGGATCGAAGAACTCTGCCATGCTCCCCCCGCTTATGGTGAGGATATTTGTACTGACCCTCCCTTCTCTCAAATGATCATGCAGGAACCGATCCCGCCAAACTTCAAGCTCCCTCAATTCGAAAGCTACGACGGGACTTCGGACCCAATTGACCCCCTGGAGGCCTTCCGGACAATGATGCTACTCCATGGCACGCCAGACGCCATCCTGTGTCGAGCTTTCCCATCCACCTTGAAAGGAGCGACGAGAAACTGGTACTCGACGCTGAAGCCGGGTACCATCTTTTCTTTTGATCAGATGAGCCATCAGTTTGCGGCTCATTTTGTTAGCAGCCGGCGTCCCCGAAGGGGTTCGGAGTCCCTCATCAACATCAAGCAGAGGGAGGGGGAGTCCATTCGGGCTTACGTCAACCGTTTCAATGTCGCCGCGTTGGAGGTCCGGAACTTGGACCAATCGGTCGCGATGGCCGCTCTGAAAGGCGGCCTTCAAAAGAACGACCTTCTATTCTCCCTGGAGAAGAAATATCCCAGGAATTTTGCTGATTTGCTGGCTCGGGCCGAAGGGTACGTCCGAGCAGAAGAAGCCTTCAAGATGAAGGATGAGGAGACCGCGAGAGAGCGGCAGGCGGGAGACTCAAGTAAGCCCGCAGTCGAAAAAGGGCCGAGAGAAGCTCGGCCACGTTCTCGAACTCCTCCCGGGCACAGGCACGCCCAGACTCCTCCCCGAGCGCACAGGCAGAGAAGCCCGGAGCGCAGGATTCGGCGGGGCTCCCCCCAGGAAGATTCCGCAGCTACGCCCCCCTCAACGCATCGAAAACTCAGGTGCTGATGGAAGTCAGAGAGCAGCTCCCAAGGCCAGAAAGGATGTGCACACACCCCGGAAAGCGCAATCCTAACAAGTTCTACCTCTACCATCGTGACCACGGCCACGACACAGAGGAATGCATTCAACTCCGAGACGAGATCAAGGAGCTCATCAGACGAGGTCGGCTCGACAGGTTCATTCGATGCCGGCTTGAGGGTAGAGAGGATCGGCCAAGAGCCCTGCCGCTACCTGAGCCGTCGAGGAGGGAAGAGTAGCCCGGAGATCGGCCACCAATTGGGATCATCAACTCTTGTCTCTGGAGGACCTTGACGGGGAGCAGACCTTCTACAGCCCTGAGATTTGAAAAATCTGTAAATGTATTGCGAACAACTTCGCTTTAAATCAAGATTCCGTTCAGACTTGCACATCTTTCCCTTTTGGCATGGACTTGTAATGACAGGGGATGACCCCTTCAGACAACGAAAACAACACCTAATATGGGCAAAGTCAAAAGTCCGATTATTTTTAGACCGAATGGGGGGAGAGGCCCTACAACGCCCTTATGTGCCCCCACAGTCATGTTAGGGATAGGAGGAGAACCTCGCCCTAACACGAGCAAGGCCGAAGGCCCAATTATTTTTAGACCGGATGGGGGGAGAGGCCCTACAACGCCCTTATGTGCCCTCACAGCCCTGTTAAGGACAGGAGGAGAACCTCACCCTAACACGAGCAAAGCCGAAGGCCCGATTTTTTTAGACCGGATGGGGGGAGAGGCCCTACAACGCCCTTATGTGCCCCCACAGCCCTGTTAGGGACAGGAGGAGAACCTCGCCCTAACACGAGCAAAGTCGAAGGCCCGGTTGCTCTTAAGACCGGATGGGGAGAGAGGCCCTACAACGCCCTTATGTGCCCCCACAGCCCTATTAGGGACAGGAGGACCTCGCCCTAACATGAGCAAAGTCGAAGGCCCGATTACTCTTAGACCGGATGGGGAGAGAGGCCCTGCGACGCCCATATGTGCCCCCACAGCCCTGTTAGGAATAGGGGAAAAACCTCGTCCTAACCTGAGCTAAAATCGACTACATCAAAAAAAGGGGAAGAACCTCATCCTGACACCAAGGTCCGACCATTCGAGACCTGATAAAAAAGAAGAGAACCTTCTCGACGGCCCTTCTACGCTACCGCGACCCCGTAAAAGGCTAGGGAGAACCCCTGCTTAAAAGGAGGGAGATGTGAAGGAAAAGCGACGGACTACACCAGCGAAAAATGGAGGCCAAACTATACCAATGACACAAAGGACCTCGTCTCCGTGAAGAAGGAGAAAGAGAGATCTACGATCACGAACGAAAAGGCGAACCAACACGACAACGGCTAGGAACCTTCGGATGATGTCGACGTCGAACAAACCAAAAAACACAAGAAATTCAGTAATGACGACCTAATACAAAGATGAACAAGGAACCTTCGGCCAACATCGACATCAAACGGGACAAAAAATGAAAGAAGTCCGGCGGACGACAATTCAACACGACACGCGGTCAAGGTAACAAAGATCTTTTCATTTCGTTAGCAAAACATGCGTTACAGAACCCATAAGGCCAAAAAAAAGAAAAAAAAAAACAAACAAAAACAAACAAACGGCAAAAGAAGACATAGAGGGACGAAAGGCAAAAAGAGCCCTAAGGGGGCCCGGCTTCTTCTGACTTCGAACTTTCGGCTTCGACCCTCATCAGGGAGTGCCTTAAGCTCTCAACTTCTTCTTCCAATTCTTTCTCCCTCATTAGCATCTCCATATACCTCCGATGAGACCGTTGGCTTTCGTTCTCCACCTCTCGAAGCCTCTTTCTCAAGACTTCAGATTCCGCCTCCGCGTCCTTGACTGCCTGCTGCTTGTATACCAGCTGGATCTTCAACTGCTGCAGCTCGACCTTCCCCTCCCCAAGGGCGACAGATAGCTCCTCTATGGTTCCTCTCAGGGATTGGAGTTCGTCGGGATCCCGAGCAAGAGCAAACTGAGCTCCTTCAGCTAACTGTCTTTGAAGGCGGGCAACCTCGTCGGTTGCCATCCTGAGCTTTCCCCTGTAGTCGTCCACCTGCTTGCACCAGCCGGCCCGGTACGCATTATAGTTCGCCTTGGCATCCTGGAGCTGTTGCTGAAGGTCAGAGAACTTCGACCATTCTTGGTCGCAGTCGGCCCGAGTCGAAAACCAGGACGAGCTTCCTTCCAACTGGCTGATCTTCTCCTGCACAGCCGACAGCTCCGCTCTGAGAGAGTTGATCTTGGAAGCTTGAGCCCAAGATCGATCGCTGGCGCGCTTCTTGTGTTCCTCGAGCTCCTTCTCGAAGTTCGCCTTCCTCCGACTGTACTCCATGATCCCCTTCACGTGGAGGTTCCGAAAGTAGGTGGCCTCCACAGTGGCCTCAGAGTGGCTCTCCCTCAACCCGCGAAGTTCGTTCTCCATCTCCTTCGACCTTTTTGTTAAATGACGAACTCTCTTCCTTAGATGTTGGATCGTGGACTTCAGTGGAACTCCCTGTGGCAAGGGAAGCACTTCGGCAGGACGCTGCCATCGGGGGACAAAAGCGTCAAGGCGCGACTCATTGCAGAAAGAAAAAAGAAAAGAGTAGAGAAACCCCCCATAAAGAGAAACCCAATTTTATTGATTGAATGTTTCTTAAAGACAAAAGGGAAAAGAAAAATCGCAATAAAAGAAAAATACAAAGTCAGAGGTCTCGGACCTCCGAAGTAGGAGTTGGGGAGCTCGGTGTTCTTGGAAGGGGGGCCCGGCTTCATCTTCAGACGCCTCGTCCAAGAAGCTGAGGTCGAGCTCGAAAAATTTCTTAACCTTCTTCTCTTGGCAGAGCTCGAACCCTTTGATGAATGCATCTTGGCCGAACTTGACGTTCAGATCCCTCATCTCCGCAGAGACCTTGAACTCCACCGCTAGGACCCTGGCCTCCGAGATCAGAACCGAAATCTGCTCCGTCAAATTTGCGACCTTGGCCTCCGCCTTCCTCACCATCTCCTCCGAGGCCTGCTTTTCTTTCTCAAGGGCCTCTTGGAGATTGGCTACCTCGGCAACCTTTTCTTTGAGGCGGGCGGCTTCGGCCCGGCGACCCTCCTCCACCTGGATGGCATCCCTCCTCGCTCGATTCGTCGCCTCGATGTTGGCAAGGAGCTAGTGCCCGATCTGCAAGGGCGGCCAGGAGGTCAAAACGAAAGTTGAGAAGCTAATTAAATGAAGGTGCGAGGGGAAGGAGGAAAGTGAGTCTGTTTACCTCGAGAAAGAACCCTAGAGAGTCCCAAACCCGCTGCTCGGGGTCGGCGCGAACAATCCTCTGGACGACTTCAGACAGGACGCAGCCGTCGACCAGTCGCTTTATCAGGTCCCTGTCATTAAAGGGATTCTCCCCCGGCTCTTCTTCGAAACCGTGGGACTCTTCGATGGCGGCTCGACGGCCACTCACCCTGCGGGCCACCGTCTTCCTTCTCCCCCTCTCAACCCCTGGCACCTCCTCGAAGCGGGCCCCGAAGCGGGAACCTCAATGGGAGAACTCCTTGAAGAGGCCTGGGGAGCCGGAGGTTCGGCGTCTGAAGGAACGTCGATCGCGAGAGCCGCCTGGACAGGCGTGGCCGAGCTCGTTTCCTCCGTTCTGGCCTTTTTTGCCGACCCGGAGGCCGCAGCGCCTTTCCTTTTGTGAACCTTGAGGCCCCTGGCAAGCATCCGTGCTGCTTCGTCGTCCATTCCTGAAAAAAAAAAGAGAAGAAAAAGAAAAGAGAGAAAAAGAGATCAGCAATGGGATGAAAAAGGAAGAGGTGACGCACAAAAAAAAAAGAGAAAAAGAAAAGGAGAAAAGAAGAAGAAAGGAAAGATGGAATACTCGCAGGATCCAGGAGACTCAAGCCGATGTTGAACAGAAACTGCTCCTTCAAAAAGTTGGGAAAGGAAGGAGTCGGACAACTAAGAAGCTTCCGGGCGGCCTGAAGGTCGTCCTCCCCCAGGCTAGCAGCCCGGTGGACAGTCCCTCAGGGAGCCCCAAGGGGACAATCCCAACTTTAAGGTCAGACATTGGACGTAGAGGTACTTCCCCTTTCAGTTATGGATAGAAGAGGGAGCACCTTTCAGCAATCCCTTCTTGTCGAACTGGGGAGAGAAGTACCACCAGTCCTTTGCCGAGAGATGGCGCTTGAAGGTGTAAAAATACCTAAACAAAAAAAGAGATGGCTGAACTTCGACTACGTGGCAAAGGGAGAGGAACCCTATCAAAAATCTAAAGGAATTCGACGCGACTGAAGCTAAAAAAATATCTAAAAAACGAAAAAGAGCAACGACGAAGGGCGGAAGCGGAAGCCGGAGCCCAGCACGGAAGGCCTCCTGGTACAGGCAAAAACGGCCAGGTGGGGGGGTGTTGGTCCGGTCGGCGGGACTGGGAAGCGCCAGATCATACTCCGGAGGAACTCCATACTGAACCTTTATCAGTAAAAGTTCATTCGGAGTCAGAGAACAGGGAATGACGCCCGGCGCAAAAACCGGACGAGGCCCAGCCCTGGATGTGGGTTCGTCTACAATATGAGGATTCTGGGGGACTGAGGTAGACGAGCTCCTGAAACCACTAGAGGCGGAGGTGCCAAAGACATTTCAAGCAAGAACCCTAAAAATCCCGAAGAGATCAGGCGAAATAAGAGCCGAAAGGCTCGTGGGGGACCTAACAAGAGGGACGCGACAGAAGGAAAATGGGGGAGAAAGGGCACCTAGATGGCAAGAGAGGGAACGAAAGTCCCGGGACTAACCTAAGTCGCTCCGAAGGATGCAGAGGCGCAAGGATAGGGATGACTCGAAGAACACCTAGGGCCAAAGCGGACGGCAAAGAAGGTCAGAGCTCTCGGAGAGAAGGCGACCACCAACAGGACTCTCAGGCAGAATGAAACTCCTGGAGGCGGAAAGGCGGGTTTAAATAGACTCTGGGATCCGGCGCTATAATGATCGCGGATCTCCCCAGGCCGACCCATGCTCGCCACGTGTCCCACTCGTCACAGCAGGTGGCTAAAAGCGGCTGACAGCTGACAAGCCATTACTGCGCCGTACCTGGGACAACGCTCTAGCGAGAATTCCGAAAGGTCTCTTCGGATCGCCCCGATTTGAAAAGACTCCAGCACGCGCACATTAAATGCCAGGATTTTCGAGGGCGGTCGTCCGCGGGATTCAAGGGAGCAACTTCGGCTGTGAAAATTTCTCTGTACTTCATTTGAAACTTGAACTCGAAAGTAGGGGGACTGGTGTTGGGTATAAAATACCTCCCAGCCGAAGTTCGTGTCAGGAGTGATCCTCCAGGGATTCTACCGACGTCCGACCTTCGACGATATCTTTCCGAACCTCTCCGGCGGCCGAGCCTCGGCAACGTTCTCGAGTTCTGCCGACGGATAAACCCCCACCAGTGTTGACCGGATTCTCCGCGATGGACGGACTCCATCCAGGTGTCTACGGTGGTCGACCACCTTCTAGACTCCGTCCGGGCTCCTACGGAAGCCAGACTTCTCCCCCGAACTCCAACTGCAGGTAAACTCTGTCCGGGCTCCTACGGGAGCCAGACTTCTTCCCCGAAGCCCGGACTTCTTCCCCGAACTCCAACTGCAGGTAGCCTTCATCCAGGCTCCCACGGGAGTCGGACCTCTTCTCCGAATGCCAACTACAGGTAGACTCTGTCTGGGCTCCTACGGGAGTTGGACTTCTTCCCCGAACTCCGACTGCAGGTAGACTTCGTCCGAGCTCCTACGGGAGTCGGACTTCCATCCTGAACTCCTGTTGTAGATAGACTTCATCCGAACTCCTACAAGGGCCGGACTCCGAGCTTCTACTGTAAGTGATTCACTCCGAGCTTCTGCTACAAACGATCTACTTTAAATTTCTACTACGAGCGGTCCGCGTCGGATTCCCACTGTAAGCCTTCATCCGAGCTTCCATTGTGGACGAATTCCTTCCGGATTTCTATTGCAGATAGACTTCGATCGAGATCCTCGACAAATGATCCCCATCCGGACTTCTACGGAGATCGGACTCCGACCGAACTTCTATAGCAGACAGATTCCGGACGAACTCCTACGACACACGGAATCCAGCAGCTGGACCCCTCCAACGGATGAACCTCTCTAGCGCCATCCGACATCCACTGTCGGTCGATCCTCTACTGAATTCTGTGCGAAATCGAACTTCGTCTGCGGAAAGCCTCTGACCGAGCTCCCACGGCAAGTGGCCCTCGCCTGCAGTATTAACGCCCAAGGCACCCAACGGTAGAAGGTTCGCCAGCAACATCCGAGCTCCTCTCAGATGGATAGCTACCTCTCACCGCCAGACACCTCAACCGAGCTTCGGCCGACAGGCCTCCACTCCCTGGCAGAGCACAGTAATGGCCACGACTCTGCTCCACTTCCTGTGACGGATACCCGCGGCTCCACTCCCTGGCAGGCCACAGTAATGGCCACGACTCTGCTCCACTTCCTGCGATGGATTCCGCACGGCTCCACTCTCTGGCAAGTCGCGACAACGGACGCTGCTCCACTCCCCGCAACAGCCTCCACATGGTAGGCCACGGTGATGGCCACGATTCCACTCCACTACTCTTCATAATAAACTTCTCCTGGCCCCGAATGGCCCACGGCCAGACGGTTACAAACGTCGCTATCAGTCTGTTGCACCCTCCGCCTATAAAAAGGGGAGACCCCAGATACGTTATTCTCTAAGCTCTAATTTCTATCTCAAAACTCTGCTAAAATTTTCGTTCGAGCACTCCATTCTTGTTGAGGCAGAGAACTGACTTGAGCGTCGGAGGGTCTCGCCGGAGCACCCCCACTCCGGTTTAGACTTCCTTTGCAGGTCCCAGCGGCGACCACAACTCCCTCGACTCCAGCGTCTCCGACGCCGGCGGATTTTTGCACCAACAGAGTCTATGAATATCAATGATGTATGGACATTAGTTGACCCACCTGAAGGGATAACCTATAAGGTGTAAGTAAATTTTCAAAAGGAAGAGGAACGCAGTCGGAAAGATGGAGACCTATAAAGTCCGTCTGATTGTCAAAGATTACCGTCAATATTATGGTATAGACTATGACGAGACATTTTCTCCTGTGGCAATGCTCAAATCATTCGGATCATGCTTATGATAGCAGCACATCTGGATCATGAAATCTGATAGATGGATGTAAAAACAGCCTTCTTAAATGGAGAACTGGAAGGAGGTATATATGATACAACCTAAAGATTTTATATCCACAAATGAGTCTAAGGCCTGTAAGCTTCTGTTAGGAAACAAGCAGTTCAAAGCATGTATATTTTAAAATTTTTTATAGCGGAAGCAGTAGATTAAACTATTTAATCTCCTACACATGCTTTAGATCAGATCTAAACTACCTTCCTAAGGATCTATGATATTAAAATATTGCATAAAAAAATCTGATCTGAAAGAAAACACTGCATCGATCATATCGATGCCCTGAATCAGATCTAACGCTTAGATCTAATCCGATGAGTACAGAACCCATTACCTAATCACGAGACGATGATCACCACTATTGATGGATATGGTAGGAGGTCCTTGATGCCAAGCAGCTGCACAGTGTATCCAGTCTTTACAGGTAATCCACTCGAAGTCCCGAATAGATCGTCCTTCTCGAAAGTGCTAGCTCGCGACGAAGGCTCTAGATGACTGATGGAGATCCCTTTCTTCAGATCAAATGGATACCTATAGATTAGAAGAAAGCTTTTTAAAGAAAAGATGGCGTGGAAAAAGAAAAACAAAATCCTTTTTATTTTTCTCTCACAAAATTGAAACTAGAAAATCCTAGAACCCCCACCTTAGATCTCATGCCCCAAAGAGGATCTTCTTCCTCTTTTTTCTCATGCACGGATGCCCATCCCTCAAATTTCTCACACCCTCACTGAGGATTTCTCACGCCAAATCTGAAGTGGTTTGGTGTACAAAAACTAGCCCTTCTTAAAGGTGGCATCTCATATAGAGTTTGGATAATCTAGTTCAGCTTCAAATAGCCTTTGATCTTATCATGAATTCAAATCAAATTTGAATTCCTTTTTAAATCAGATTTAATCCACACATAAGGGACTCAGAAAGGAGAGCGACACAACTCAGATTGGCAAAAAAAAATCACGTAAAAATTTGTTTACGCATGAGAAAGAAGGCTGGTCGGCGGCTAGGTAGAGTCCCATAAAACTTGGACTCTTGAAAACCAATTTCACACGTGGAGAAAAGCAGGGCGCAGTGAAAGGTTGCGCATGAGATGTTCTTGTTCCATTTGATTTTGAACTTATGTCCTTATCTAATTAGGTTCTTGATCCAACCAAATTAGGTTAGACCCAATTAAATTACCTAATCTAATTAAATAACAAATGATCTCGATTAAATCATAATCAGATTAGAAATTAATCGAGCTTGAATCAGAAATCGAACACCCTTAACGATTAAATCATCTTATAACCTAATTGGATCAAACCAAATTAAATCCAATTCAATTAGATTTAATCCAACTTTAATACTCTATTAAATTGAGTTAATTAGCAATCTAATCGCTAATCAATCCTCTTTTAATTCACCGACAATTAGTGAATTAATTTATTACAACTTTTACACAAGGTTAATCATCAATCAAATTAATGATTAAACCTTAGAACGATTCTTAATCGTTGATCAGTCACATGATCAATCGAAAACTTCTTTTGAGTATGACCCCATAGGTTCGAACCTAAACCGATAAGAACAACTTATTAAATTAATCGATGTAACCATCTAGTAATGAGACCCGACGTCCAGATAGGTCCAAAGATTGCAAAGCATCATTCATGAACCTATTGGCATATGATTATCTTATAATTCATCCCCTTCATCCTAATGCTCAAGGTGACCTGGAGTTTAACCGTCAACCCTAAATTTGTCAACCACACTGTGTTTCAACCTTTCAAATCCATCACATGAATTATCCTAACCAAGATTTTACTAAATTGAAATACACTGATGTATTAACTCCTACTTATTCGGAGGGATCAATTCCATCTTGACTCATACACTAACTTCGCAAGTACTTGACTGTACCCAAAAACCTTCCGTCACTGAATTAAAAATTCAGATAGTCCGGCACCAAAGCACAGTGAGTTGCTTGCAAGTCACCATGATGATTTCAGATCGGAGGGATACTTATACCCATATCCTTCGTGAGCTACTCTTGACAGTAGTGCCCAGTATTTGGTCACATTCAATAAGATGTACTCCTACATCTCACTTATATGCCATACCAGTCTCCACACTACTTGATTATGAGAACAACCAACGCATATGACACACAACGACCTACACTCGATAAATGCTATCATTCTAATAATAGCATATCATTTGGTCGTGAACTTATTTTAAGAACTGAACGATATATCCTCCTATATCGATTAACATAGTCCTAAAGACTTCATCACAACAATTGAAGTTCATTAAGAAAATGTACACTACTTTATAATAAAAAAGCCAAATAACAGTTCTATTAATTATCAATTCACATACATTTACACTGATTAGTACAATCGTCAACAGGCTGACGATTGACTTTGAGACAATTTCTAACAACTCCCACTTGGCCTAAAGCCAATCAGTACAGTATCGTATACCCATCTTCTATTTATGATCTTCGAACTCCTTGATACTGAGGGCTTTAGTACATGGATCAACCAAGTTCTTTCCATCGATCTTTTGAAGCTCGACGTCACCTCAATCCATGATTTTCTGGACCAGATGATAGCGGCGCAGAATATATTTGGTGCACTGATATGACTTCAATTCCTTCGCTTGAGCAATGACGCCAGTGCTGTCGTAGTGCAACAAAACAGGGCCATCGAGGGAGGATGCTACTCCGAGCTCACCGATGAATTTTCGTAACCACACAGCTTCTTTCGCAGCATCGGATGCCTCGACATATTCTGCCTCGCAAGTAAAATCGGCCATAATGTGCTGCTCGAAATTTTTTTAGCAGATTGCTCTACCGTTTAGGATATAGATATAATCCGACACGTTCTTGCTATCGTCATGATCCGACTGAAAATTGAAGTCTGTAAACCCCACAAATTTTAAGTTGGTTTCACCATAAACAAGCCACTGATCCTTAGTATTTCTCAAATACTTAAGGATGGCTTTTACAACCCTCCGGTGGTTCTTCCCTGGATCAGATTGGTATCTACTCACTACTAGTGAGTATGCCACATCTGATCTTATACATGTCATAGCGTACATTATGGAACCCACTGCCGAAGCATATGAAATCCTGCTCATACATTTCCTCTCTTGAGTTGTCAGACAATCCTTCTTTGAGAGAGTAATTCCATGACCTATCAGAAGATAGCCCTTCTTGAAATTTTTCATGCTGAACCATTTCAACATGGTGTCGATGTACATGGACTGAGACAATCCAAGCATTCTCTTTGATCTATCTCTATAGATCTTCATCCCAAAGATATAGGATGCTTCTCCCAAATCCTTCATGGAGAACTAAGACGATAGCCAAACCTTTAATCCTTGTGATGCAGGAACGTCATTCCCAATTAAGAGAATGTCATCCACATACAGAATAAGAAATATAATCACAGAACTGTTAACCCATCTATATATGCAGGATACTTCTCCGTTCCTAATGAAGCCATACATTCTGATTACTTTTATCAAAATGCATGTTTCAACTCCTACTTGCTTGCTTCAATCTATTATTGGATCTCTGAAGTTTGCATACCTTAGACTCGTCTGTGGATGTGAAATCTTCAAATTGTATCATATACACCTCTTCTTCCAGCTTACCATTGAAGAAAGCTGTTTTCACATCTATTTGCCAGATTTCATAATCTAGATGTGCAGCTATGCAAGTATAATCCGAATGGATTTCAGCATTGCCACAGGGAGAATATCTCGTCACAGTCAATACCATAATGTTGACGATACCTCTTGACAACCAAACGGACTTTATAGATCTCCATCTTGCCGTCTGTGCCTCTCTTCCTCTTGAAGATCCACTTGCACCTTGTGGATTTTATCCCTTTAAGTGGGTCGACTAATGTCCACACATCATTGATCTTCATGGACTCCATTTCAGATTTTATGACTTCTAGCCACTTATCGAAGTCAGACCTCTGCATTGCATTCATGTAGGAGATCGGATCTTCGTTCTCATCGAGTTCAACAGGATCACCATCCCAAACCAAAAACTATAGTATCTGTCCGATGGACACGATACTCTATCGGATCTCCTTAATGGTGCATCATTAACAGGTTCTGGATTTGACTCGGTCAAATAGGATTCTGTGGGTTTATTAGATTGCGTCGGTTCTTCTATCCATCGAACTTCATCAAGCTCGATTTTAAAAGCACTAATTCCTTCACTAAAAATTTTTTTTTCTAAAAAGTATGCTTTATTGCTTCCAAACACTTTCTGTTCGTTAGCAAGGTAGAAGCAATATCCCTTTATTTCTTTAGAATACCCTATGAAAATACACTTGTCAGACCTAGATCCTAGTTTGTCTATCTTTAAACATCTGACATAAGTCGGACACCCCCAACCCTAAGATGTGAGAGTACTGATTTATATCCAGTCCATATCTCATATGGTGTTTTATTCACAGACTTACTTGGAACCCTATTAAGTACATAGCAAGCCGACTCGAGCGCACAACCCCAAAATGAGATTGGCAGACTCGAAAATTCCATTATGGACTAAACCAAATCCAACAAGATTCAATTTCTCTTTTTTGAGATGCCATTATGCTGTGGCATTCCAAAAAGAGTCCATTGCGAGAGAATCCCATTCTCTTCTAAATGTATCAGAAATATACTGAAAAGGTATTCATCTCCTTGATCAGATCGAAGAGCTTTAATACTCTTTCCAGTTTGTTTCTCTCCCTCACTATGGAATCGTTTGAATATTTCAAACGATTCTGACTTGTTTTTCATTAAGTAGACGTACCCATATCTAGATAGGTCGTCTGTGAATGTAATGACGTATTGATGCCCTCCTTTCGCACTTGTGCTCATCAGTCCATATACATCAGTATGTACGAGACTTAAAATATCACTGGCGCATTCACCTTTTTCAGTAAAAGATGGTTTGGCCATCTTTTCAAGTAAAAATAATTCACAGATTGACAATGATTCACAATCATTATCCTTAAGGATTCCCTTTTGGATTAACCTGTTCATCCTATTCTTGTTAATATGACCTAGCCTACAGAGACAAAAATAGCCATCTGAGACATGATCTATCCTAAGGCATTTTCTCGATGTGCACATTATACTAGACCGTGATATAACATAAATTCCATTGTTCAATTATCCATGCATTACAGTAACATCATTCAAAATGATATCACAAAATTTTTTCTTTATTAAAATTTTATATTTTCTTTGGCCAGAAGGCCTACAGAAATTACATTCAATAAGAAACTAGGACAATAATGACAATCACTAAGAACAATAATATGATAATTGAATACAAGTTTAATGATTCTTAAAGCTAGAACTAGAACTAATCTTCCATCTCCAACATTCAGGAATCTCTCGCCATCTTCAAATCTCCTACTGACCTAAAGTCCCTGCAACGAATTGCAAATATTAATATGACTACCAGTATCTAATACCCAGGTCATTGTATCACAAATTGAAAAGTTGCAAGGAGTTATCATATAATTATTTTGCTTAGGAACCAATTGCTTCTTCTTCGGCCTGTTCGAATCAAAGGAAGCAATGTATTGAAGACAGTTCCTCTTCTAATGATCCTGCTTCCTGCAGTAGCACTATGCCTGACTGATCGAACTTGAACTTGGATTTCACGATCTGACCCCCAACACTTGGAACCTTGTTCTTCTTCTTCCCTTTCTTAAAAGGACGACGTCCACTTGAAGAAGATGCTCCCACTACATTCACCATCTCCTTGTGGAGCTGGTGATCTTTCTCATAAGACTGCAGCAACCCCAACAGACCGTGGTAGTTTACTATAGATTTCATCATTCGATAATGATTGAGAAATGATAAGTAGGACTTCAATAGGGAATTCAAAATCGCATCTTTCTCAAGCTGCTCGTGCAAGGGAAAGTCGAGCTTGCTGAGGTGTTGGATCTATTCGATCATGTATAATACATGATCGATTACTAACACCCCCTCCCTCATCCTGACATTGAAAACAGCACAACTAATCTTATGCCGCTTAACATCATCGAGAGTGCCAAAAGAATCGTTCAACACTTTAAGCATTTCTTCTGGCTAAGCTTCCTCAAATTTGTAACTAAACTCGTCATTTATAGCTGCCCGCATAATACAACGCACCGTGATGCGGTCATTGAGCCACTTCAAGTATCTCAAACCACACCGCAAACATTAGGAGCGGGCTCCTCAGGTACCAGATCTGTCAGCGCATACAAGATCCGCTCGTGCTCCAGGACTATCTTCAATTTTCGATACCAGCTATCAAAATTGGATCCTCTCAATTTATCACTGTCTAACAATAATTGGAGCGACAAATTGGTGGCCATAACTGCAAAAGAAAAACTAAAACCTAATTAGTATTTGAATCGATTAAGCCTAAAGATATGGACTTTAGTCTAAAGGTTCTCCCACTATTTTAAATGAATTGGTAGCCTCTACCTTCAATTCGAAGAATTATCCTAATTCTTTAGCGGGTACTAAAATCCACACATTGCACATGAGCCCGACTTTGACCGGCTCACCCATGTACATCTATGGGTAGGTTCTTAACCAATTGTTTCAACAAATAATTTTGAATAATTGATTTTGCCCCAAGATCCTAACAGTAGGCTTTGGCCTCCACTGAAAGGTCTGATTAGATACAACCATTAACATGATCATACTCAGAAATCAAACCACAAATGATTAGGTCCAATTTGGTTCAGTCATCCTGATCACCCATAAGAGACTCAACTGAGTCGTCATATTATGAATGATAATTCCAATAGCAGATGAGCACCAAGCCTTTGGATCGTCCAATGATCATCCAACTATTGGACCCATTATCACCCAACTTAATAGGAGGCTATGATCTAATTATCTCCATAACTATTTCATTTTTAGGAATCTAATAATTTTAGAGAATTTAATTAATTGAATTGATAGATGAGAATAGACTCGACCAGTTATTCTTAATCCTCCCACTGACTTCATCAAGTCATATCAAAGAAGATTAGGTTTAATCCGATCCATCCAACGAGTCATAAATCCTCCCACTGACTTCACCAAGTCATGATGAGGACTCAAGACAAGTTGAACTAGAGGCACCTAAATTAATCATACTAATTTTCTAGTTAACATGGGTCAAGCCCAATCATTAAGTGATCTAATCCAAACAAGATTGACCATATTGGCCAGATAAGTAAGATCGATGAGAGAGATATGCCATTAACTCATCATAGACTCAATCTATATAAGTAGCTCCCAATTAGTGACCCTCGATCAAGACTGTCAAACTTACCTTAGACATCAATTGGTTAACCAGTTTCAATTTGATCGACTTATAGACTTGGATTCGACCACGAAGGTATGATTAAGATCCATCTTGATCTAATCAAAGACATGAACTCGACCAACTACAACTATTGAGAATTGATCAAGAGAAAAAATTGACCCAATCCAAATTAACTTTTAATTAGATTTGATCAATTACTAACATAGTCCATTATCAATGATTTTTAACCTTAGATCTAATCCAGTTAAATGGACTTGACTCGAGCTAACCCAATAACCCATAAATTATGAAATTGATGCCTTAGATCTTTGATTCTCAAATCTAGATCGCTTAATTCTCAATTAAGTTTTGAACTGACATAGATTCGTATTCGATATTTGAAAAATAATTTTTCATTTTGTAAAATATTTTTACAAACAATCATCCAATGATCAAAACCCTAATGTCTAATCTAAAATACATTATTTTAGATCTAAAATAAAGTTTTAAAATTTCTTTCGTTGTTCATCATCATGGAAAAGACCGCGTAACACCCCTACACGCCATAGGAGATCCCATCGAATGGATAAATAGGACTACGAAACCATGATTTTTTCTATGACCGAACGGCTATGAGGATCTATCCAATCAAATTACTACACTACTCAGATTCTAAATTAATTATTTAGATCTAATCTAAACAATTAAAATCAAATTAATATCAGATTTATGCAGAAAATTCATGTCATAAAAAATCAAAGCTCTAATACCATTGTTGGAAAACAAAAAGTTCAAAACATGTATATTTTAAAATTTTTTATAACAAAAGTAGTAGATTAAATTATTTAATCTCCTACACATGTTTTAGATCCGATCTAAACTACCTTCCTAAACATCTATGACATGAAAATATTGTACAAAAAAATCTGATCTGAAAGAAAACACTGCATCTATCGTATCGATGCCTTGAATCAGATCTAACACTTAAATCTGATCCAATGAGTTCAAAACCCATTACCTGATCATGGATCGATGATCATCGCTGCTGATAGACGTGGTAGGAGATCCTTCCTGATGCCGAGCAGCCACACAGCATGTCCGACCTCTACAGGTGATCCACTCGAAGCCCCGAACAGATCGTCCTTCCCGGGAGTGCTAGCTCACGACGAAGGCTCTGGATGACTGATGGAGATCTCTTTCTTCAGATCAAACGAACACCTGTAGATCAGAAGAAAGAGCTTTTCAAGAAGATGGCGTGGAACAAAAACAAAACCCTTTTTATTTTTCTCTCACAAAATTAAAACTAGGAAACCCTAGAACCCCCACCCTAGATCTCACGTACCAAAAAGGATCTTCTTCCTCTTTTTCTCATGCGCGGATGCCCACCTCTCTTTCTTAGATTTCTCACGCCCACTCTCAGGATTTCTCATGCCAAATCTGAAGTGGTTTGGTGCACAAAAACCAGCTCTTCTTAAAGGTGGCATCTCATGTAGAGTTTGAATAATCTGGTTCAGCTTCAAACAGCCTTTAATCTTATCATAGATTCAAATCCAATTTAAATTTTATTTTAAATCAGATTTCATTCACACATAAGGGACTCAAAAAGGAGGGCAACAACTCATGCAAAAATTCATTTGTGCATGAGAAAGAAGGCTGGTCGATAGCTAGGTAGAGTCCTATAAAACTTGGACTCTTGATTTAAGCTTGATTTCAAACCAATTCGAAGTCAAACTTGAACCAACCAAATCCTGATCCAAAGAAGATTAGAAGAAGGGGTGATACACCTTCTGGGCGCAAAAAATTCCATGTGAAAACCAATTTCACGTGTGGAGAAAAGTATGATGCAGTGGAAGGTGGCACATGGGGTGTTCTTATTCCATTTGATTTTGAACTTATGCTCTTATCTAATTAGGTTCTTGATCCAACCAAATTAAGTTAGACCTAATTAGATTACCTAATCTAATTAGATAACAAATTATCTCGATTAAATCCTAATCAGATTAGAAATTAATCGAGCTCGAATCAGGAATCAAACACCCTTAGCAATTAGGTCATCTTATAATTTAATTGGGTCAAACCAAATTGAATCCAATTCAATTAGATTTAATCCAAACTTCTATACTCAATCAAATTAAGTTAATTAACAATCTAATTGCTAATCAATCCTCCTTTAATTCATCAGCAGTTAGCGAATTATTGCAACTTTTGCACAAGATTAATCATCAATCGAATTAACGATCAAACCCTAAAACAATTCTCAATCATTGATCAGCCATATGATCGATCGGAAACTTCTTTTGAGTGTGACCCCATAGGTTCAAACTTAAACCAGAAGTATAGGAACAACTTTTTGAACTAATCGACGTAACAATCTAACAATGGAACCCGATGTCTGGATAGGTCCAAAGATTGCAAAGCATCATTCATGAACCTATTGACATATGATTATCATATAATTCATCCCTTTGACTTTAATGCTCAAGGTGATCTGGAGTTTAACCATCAATCCCGATTTATCAACCACAGTGTTTTAACCTTTCAAATCCATCACATGAATTATCCTGATCAAGATTTTGCTAAACTGAAACACACTGATGCATTAACTCCTACTTATTTGAAGAGATCAATTCCATCTTGACTCACACACCGACTTCATAAATACTTGACTATACTCAAAAATCTTCCATCACTGAATTAGAAATTCAGATAGTCCAACACCAAAGCACAGTGAGTTGCTTGCAAGTCACCATGGTGATCTCAGATCGGAGGAATACTTATACCATATCCTTTGCGAGCTACTCTTAACAGCAGAATGCCCAACAATTGGTCACATTCAATGAGATATACTCCTACATCTTACTTATATGCCATACCAGTGTCTCCATACCACTTGGTTACGAAGACAACCAACACATATGACACACAACGACCTACACTCGATAAATGTTATCGTCCTAGTAATAGCATATCATTTGATCATAATTTTTTTTAAAAACTAAATGATATATCCTCCTATATCGATTAAGATAGTTCTAAGGACTTCATCACAACAATTGGAGTTCATTAAGATGTATACTACTTTGTGATGAAAAAGTCAAATAACAATTTTATTAATTTATCAATTCGTATACATTTACACTAATTAGCACAACTATCAACAGACTGACGATTGACTTTGGGACAATTTTCAACAGCTTCAGAGGTCCATTTATGGGCTTAAGCAGACATCTCAGAGTTGGAACATGCGTTTTGATAAAGTGATCAGAACATATGGCTTCATTAAGAAGGGAGAACCCTACATATATAAATGGGTTAATAACTCTGTGACAGTATTTCTTATTTTGTATATGGATGATATTCTCTTTATCGAGAATGACATCTCTGCATTATAGGGAATAAAGGTTTGGTTGTCATCATAATTCTCTATAAAGAACTTGAGAGAAGCATCCTACATCCTTGGAATGAAGATCTATAAAGATAGATCTAAAAAGTTGCTTGGATTATCCCAATCCATGTACATTGATACTGTGCTGAACCGTTGCATAGAGAATTCTAAGAAAGACCATCTTTCAATAGGCCAAAAAATTTCTCTCAAAGAGTGATTGTCCGATAACTCCTCAAAAGAAAGCATATGAGTAGAATTCTATATGCTTCGACAGTGGGATCTATTATGTACGCCGTGACATGTACGAAACTGGACGTGGTATACTCACTAGGGGTAGTGAGTAGATATCAATCTGATCCAAATGAGAACCACTGAAAGGTCGTAAAGACCATCCTTAAGTATTTGAGAAATATTAAGGACCAATGGCTCATTTATGGAGCAACCGACTTAAAACTTGTAGAATTTATAGACTCCAATTTTCAATCAGATCATAATGACAGCAAGAGCATATCGGGATATATTTATATCCTGAATGGTGGAGCAGTCTGTCGAAAGAGTTTCAGACAGCACACCGTGACCGACTCTATTTGCGAGATGAAATATATCGCGATATCTGATACTGCGAAGAAAGCTGTGTGATTGCGAAAGTTCATCAATAAGCTCAGAGTGGCACCCTCCCTCGATGGCTCTATTTTGTTGTACTGTGACAGCACTGGCGCCATTGCTTAAGCAAAGAAATCGAAGTCACATCAGTGGACCAAACATATTCTGTGCCCCTACCACCTGGTCTGAGAGATCGTGGACGAAGTGATGTCGAGCTTCAAAAGATCGATGGAAAGAAAAATCTGACTGACCCATTTACTAAAGCCCTCAATGTCAAGGAGTTCGAAGATTATAAATCAAAAGATAGATATACGATACTGTACTGATTGACTTTAGTCCAAGTGAGAGTTATTGAAAATTATGTCGCAAAGCCAATCATCAGCCTGTTGACGATTGTGCTTATCATTGTAATTGTATATGAATTGTTGAATTAATAAATGTTATTTGATTTTCTCATCACTGTGTACATCTTATTTGAATTCCTATTTTGTGATGATATCCTTAGGACTATTTGAATCGATATAGGAGGATATATCGTTTAGTCCTTAAACTCTAGTTCACGACCAAATAACATACTATTATTAGATGTCTCGATCGGAATAATCCATATGGTGGATTTGAAAAATTGAAATATAATATAAATGGTCATATCAGGATTGACAGTTAAACCCTAGATCACCTTGAGCATTTGGATCAAAGGGATGAATTATACAGTAACCATATGCCAATATGTTCTTGAATGTTGCTTTGCAATCTTTCGACCTATCCGAACGTCGGATATCATTGCTAGATGGTCACTTTGATTGGTATAAAAAGATTGTTCCTATACTACCGACTTAGATTCGAACCTATAGGATCACACTCAAAAGAGATTTCTGACTGATCATGTGACTGATCGACAATTAAGAATCATTCTAGGATATAATAATCAATTCGATTGATGATTAACCCTATGTAAGAATTACAATAAATTAATTCATTAATTGTTGCTGAATTATAAGAGGATTGATTAGCGATTAGATTGCTAATTAGCTCAATTTGATTAAGCATTGAAGTCTGGATCAAATCTAATTGAATTGGATTCAATTTGGTTTGATCCGATTATGTTATAAGATGACCTAATCGCTAAAGGTGTTCGATTCCTGATTTAACCGAAACTTGAGCTCGATTAATTTTTGATTTGATTAAAATTTAATCGAAACTATTTGCTACCTAATTAGATTAGGTTCAGTGATCTAATGGGTCTAACCTAATTTGGTTGGATTAAGAACTTAATTGGATGAGAAATCAATTTCAAATTTGAACTTATCAATTCCCTTGAGCCTCGTTTCTTTGCGCCCACTATTTCTTCATGCGAGAAAATTTTTGCATGAATCTGTTCTCATGCCCAGAAGAGAAATCAATTGGATAAGAAGTCAATTTTGAATTTGAACTTATCAAGTCCCTTGTGCCTCCTTTCTCTGTGCCCACTATTTCTTCACACGAGAAATTTTTTGTGTGAATCTTTTCTTATGCCCAGAAGAGGATTTGCGCCCACATCTGATCCCTTTTGATTCTGGATGAGGTTGGTTTTAATTTTGAGTTTAAATAGTTTGAATTTGAATGAGAAGTTGGAGCCAAAACAAGTTGGACTCTTCCCTTGATCGCCAACCACTTTTCTCCACATATGAAATGGTTTCTTTCGTGATTTTTCTCCATGCCAATCTGAGGTTTCTCGCCTCCCTTTGACGCCTCAAGTGGATAAGGATCAATTGGTTGAGCTTTGAATTCAAATTGGTTTGAATTCAAACTAGATCAAACCACTTAATCCTTATCCCATCTATTCTCCACGCCATCTTTAAAACCTTATTATTTTGTACAGCAAAAGGGTTAAGTTTTACCGTGAAAAGAGTTTCTCAGATAGAGGGGGCATGAAACAGAGAGGGGGCGAGGTTCCGTGCATGAAAAATTGAAAAAGTGACCTTCCTCCTTGGGCGTGAAGTCTAGGGTGGTTCTAAGGTTTCGACTCTAGTCTTTTGTGTGAAAAAAAAATACAAGTCTTGTTTCAATCTCCTTCACCACCACCTCCTCATAAAAGTTTATCTTCTGATCTGAAAGTGTCCGGATGATCCAAAGAAAGGAGCTTGAATCAACCATCCAAAGCCTTCGATGCGAGCTAGCACTCTCGAGAAGGATGATCCGATCAAGACTTCGAATGGACAATTTGTAGAGACCGGACCATCTGTGCAGCAGCTTGGCATCAGGAAGAGCCTCGTACCATGCCTATCAGTAGTGGAGATCATCGATCCACGATTAGGTAAAGAGTTCTGAACTCAATCGATGAGATCTAAAAGTTAGATCTGATACAGAGCATCGATGTGATCGATGCAATTTTTATTTGCATCAGATTTTGTATGTAAAATTCACGTCATACATCTTTAAAAGTAGTTTAGATCTGATCTAAAACATGTATAGGAGATTAAAGTATTTAATCTTTTGTCTTCTACTGTAAAAATTTAAAAATACATACTTTGAACTGCTTATTTATCTTTCACTAATTATACTTCCCAGTAGATTATAATGTGATTGTGACCCGTCATACCACGTTCTTGAAAAATAGTTTATCCAAGATGTAGTGGGAGGAAATTGAGCTTGAAGACAATCTCTGAAGAGCAACGAGCTGAAGATCTGACTGAACCCATTCAATCTGAGCCAGTTAATATAGGACCTCTTCCATCTCATAGATCGAGTAAGATTTTCCATCCTCTTGAGAAAGATATCTATATAGGACAGCTTTTTTGATTCACTTCCAGTGATGGAGATCACAAGATAAGCTGCAATAGACTGAAACAAGCATCCCAAAGTTGGAATATTTGATGTGATCAAATTGTTTGATTATATCAGGAATGAATATCTAAGCCATGTGTTTATAAGAGAGTCAATAGGAAGATGAGATTCTCCTAGTGGGAGGATGAGATTCTTATGATTGGAAAAGATATTCCTATGCTGACTTCGATTAAAATACGGTTGTTTAATGATTTCTCTATGAAAAACCTTGGGAAGCATCTTATATCTTTGAGATAAAGGTCTGTAGAGACAGATCTAAAAGGATGCTAGGCTTTTTATAGAAAAAGTACAAAAAAAAAGTACTGAAGAGGTTCAGCATGAAAACTCCAAAAAAAGAATTTCTACCTCTTACGTGAGACATGTATCTCTCCAAAAAAATCTGTCCAAACACATCTGAGGAGATTTAGCTCATGAGCTGGATCTCTTATGCTTCAACTATAGGGAGCCTCATGAATGCCATGCTATGTACTGGACTTGATATAATCATGCTGTGAGTGTCACGAACAGATTTCAGTCGAATCCAAATGTGCGACACTGGATAGCTGCGAAGAACATCCTTAAGTATTTAAGAAGCACTCAGGATTTGATTTTGATTTTTGGAGGAGGGTTTTATTTATGGAGTTTAAGGATACACAGACTTAGATTTTGTATCTGACATTGTTTGTAAAGTCTACATCAGGATGCGTGCAATGTGAAAATTGATAGATTGGAAGAGTTCCAAATAACCAATCATTGCAAGTCTTATGGAAGCTAAGTTGGTCACCATTTTCAAAGATGCTAGATAAGATATTCTGGTCTAAATAACTTTGTTGCAATTTGATATCCTGAGATGTCATCATAGTGACAATATCAGCACCATAGCCCTTAGCTCACAAAGCTTGGGTCTCACTAGAATACCAAGCACATGGAAAGGTAACTTCAGATAATACGCGACTACCTTGACATGAAAGATGTCAAGGTGAGGAGAGTAAACCCTACGGATAACGTGATGGACCCACTGATTAAGCCATTTTAGCCAGCTAAAGACTAAAGTCCATCTTAAGAAGATGGGATTGTTAAGACTTGGTACCTCTCAAAAACCAGCGATGGATCGATATCTTATGTAGAACCTAGGTGTTAATCCAAAAAATCAAACGAAGATAAAAGGAGAATGCAGAAACCTTGATTGGATCATGGATTATGGATGAGAACGTGAGAGAGGAAGAAAAAGAGAGATGGTGGCTAAGATTTTAGGAGAAAAAGCTCTGTATTTATTCCATCTATCTTGGTATTACAATAACATATATATATATATATCAATACAATGGGTTCAACGACCCGAGCCCAAAAAACTCCCTAGACTAACCCAATACATTAAAGCGCTCATCAAGCCCATGTCTCACATGCTCTCATCCCTTGGACTTGATCCCCAGTCCAAACCCTTGGTTAGCCCTCTTAAGACCTCTCAAAATCTAATCCTAGTCCCACACAAAATCCCGAACTGCACTACCCGCGCAACTTAGTCGACTCAGTCTCAAACTAAATCGACTAATCTGAGACTTAGTCGACTTAGACTGAAACTAAGTCAACTAACTTGCGTGCCGTGCCAAAACTCCCAAAACACTGTTCTCTGTCTGGCACACCCTCTGCGACTTGATCGACCCAATCTTAGTCTGAGTCGACTCGGTGCCCTAAAACTACAATTCCTTCACAGTCTTTAAAACTTTGCTTGATTCCTTGCTCCACCGTGTCCTAGGTATTCGGAGCCCCAACAAAGCTCCTCAAAGTCCTCATCGGCTGAACCTCAAGCCCGTGGATGCTATACACCGCTTTCACCCTAGGACCACTCCTATCCTAACCCTAGGACCCAAACCCAATCCTAACCTCTCGGAGCCACCGCCCTGGCTCCTCCTATAGCCTCCCAAGACTTGAGAGCACCACACTCCTACAATCTCCACCTTGGTGCGCCCAAATCTTGACACACCTGGCAATGTCTTCCTGCATGAGCCCACTGTCGATGCGCACCCTGACAGCCCCTTGTGCAACCTTTGCCTCCGCCAATCCTCTTCAGCTACTGAGCTCCCTTTAAGGCCTTTGGAATGACCACCTTCACTGTTGAAAATCTTGGTTGCTCCTTTGCACCACCTTGGAGTATATTGTAGGCACCCTTCTGCTTGACAGCCACATCAACTGTTGTCCCGGACTTCTCTAGAGAAACTGCAATGTTCCTACACCAGCACTTGCTGCATACCCCAACACAGTCTCCTCAGAACAACGCCGCTCCACCTACATACTTCACTCCACCTAGCTCTATGCAGCCCTGACATTAGTGCTGGGATATCGCTCCTCTCGCACCTCCCCGCTCTGAACTCAAGTCAATACCCTCTCCACCTATGAAGCCAGCTCTACCGATGCTCCACCTAAAATCAAAGTCCCCCTGATGCTGCAGAAGCCGACTCTATAACCAAGTCCCTCGAGGCCAACCACCCAATGCTATCCTATTGGGCCTAATGCTGCACCTCGAACACCATCACCACCCCTCTGGACCCTTTGCACTCCGTGGATCCCTCCGAAGCCGTCCCGAATACACCACACCCAGTGAGCTCCTCCGAAACCACCAAGAGCTCATCCGACTCTTCCGATTCAATGACTGATCCAATAAAATCTGAGCTGATCCTTTCTCCTCCCTTCTTCCTAAACGGACACTCCCACTTAAAATGCCCTGCTACACTGCACCTGTAGCACTTCCTAGCCTCCTTGCTGCCTCTCTACTAAGACCATCTCCGCCCCACCTGCTCGCCCCTCTTCCCTTTCCTGGGCCTCTCTGACATCGCAAGACCCTCCAGAAAGATCTCCCTCTTCATCATCCATTCCCACTGCTCGTTGGACTTTAGCACTGATACGATCTCCTCGTACACCAGCGTCTCCTTACCATACAACAGCATAGTCATCAATGGATCGAAGCTCCCAGATAGCGAACATACTAGCAACAAGCACTTGTCCTCTTCAAGATCCACCCCAATATTGAGCAAATCCATATTCATCTGGTCGAACCGCTGAATATACCCCACAACATCCTCGTCTTCCTGCATCTGAAGACTGTACAGTTGCTTCTTCAGCATCAATTTATTGCACATATTTTTCTCTATGTACAACTGATGTAACCTCAATCATAGACCCCTGGGTGATCTCTCTTCCAACACACCATATAACACCTCGTCTGTCAGACAAGTCCTAATCGTGGCACATGCCCCTTTTCTCCAAGGACACCCACTAATCATCCATCCCCTCCGATCTAACCTCTAAGGATGAATCCAATCCCATCTGCACGAGCAAATCCTCTACCCTCACCTTCCACATGGTGAAACTCCCTTTACCGTCAAACTTCTTAAATCCCACCTTAACCCCACTACTCTCGATGATCAATCTAGATCAAAACATAGCACACAAGATAGATCTAAAAATTACCTGACTAGGGATGGTGTACAGCAGCCCCCAGATCTCTTCCTTCCTCACAAAACCTAAAGAAAACCTTTAGATCGGAACCTCCTACTGATCCTCTGCTACAGACAACTCCTTGATCTTCTCTTCTTCCTCCATGCTCAACTGGCTCTGATATCACTTGTTAAGACCTGATACCTCTCAGATACTAGTGGCGGACCGATATCTTACATAGAACCTGAGTGTTAATCCAAAAAATCAGAAGAAGATAAAAGGAGAATGCACAAGCCTTAATTGGATCATGGATTATGGATGAGAACGTGAGAAAGAGAGAGAGAGAGAGAGAGAGATGGCAGCTAGAGTTTCAGGAGAAAAAGCTCTATGTTTGTTCCATCTATCTTGGTATTACAATGACCTGTATATATACCAATATAATGGGTTCAACGATCCGCGCCCAAAAAACTTCCTAGGCTAACCCAATACATGAAAGCACTCACCGAGCGTGTCTCACATGCTCTCATCTCTTGGACTTGATCCCCAATCCAAACCCTTGGTTAGCCCCCTTAAGACCTCTCAAACCAGGTCTTAAGAACCCCAGGATCAAAACTTAATCCTAGTCCCATGCAAAATCCCGAACTGCACTGCCCATGCAACTTAATCGGCTCAGTCTCAGTCTCAGACTGAGTCGACTAACCTGAGACTTAGCCAACTCAGACTGAGATTGAGTCGATTAACCTGCGTGTCAGGCCAAAACTCCCGAGATGCTGTTCTCAATCTGGGACATCCTCTGTGACTTATTGACCCAGTCTCAGTCTGAGTCAACCCAGTGCCTTGAAACTGCAATTCTTTCAGTCTTCAGTCCTTTGCTTGGTTCCTTGCTCCACCTTGTGTCTCCAGATATTCGAAGCCTCAACCAAGCCCCTCAAAATCCTCGTTGTCTGAACCTCGAGCCCATAGATGCTATACATCGCCTCCACCCTAGAATCACTCCTATCTTAGCCCTAGGACACAAACTCGATCCTAGCCTCCTGAAGCCACCACTCTGGCTCCTGTGGCCTCCTAAGGCCTAAGAGCAACACACAAACTCCTACAGATGGAACTTAGATTTGCGGGCAATTGTCTTTAGGTCAAGTAGGAGATTGTTAGATGTATGACCTGAAAAGCTAATTGTTGGCTGACACATTATATTAATTCCAGGATATTTTTGTACTTGATCTTAGAAATTAATAAAATAGACTCAAAATTTTCATTGATGAAAACAGTCTTGACATCCATCTGCTAAATCTCATAGTCATGATATGCAGCTATAGCAAGCAAAATCCGAATAGACTTAAGCACGACTACTGATGAAAAGGTTTCTTCATAGTCAATATCTTGTCTTTGTCCGAAATCTTTTGCCACTAGCCTGACCTTATAGGTCTCTACCTAGCCATCTGCTTCAATCTTCTTGAAAATCCATTGACAACCTATTGGGATCACACTCTTAGGCACATCAATCGAAGTCCAAACTTGGTTGGTATACATGGAGTCCATTTCAAAATTCATGGCTTCAAGCCATCTGTCAGAGTCACTACTCATGACTGCTTTCGAATAGATCATGAGATCATCATTCTCAATGATGTGTGGCATATTATCATTCTCAATGACAAATCCATACCTGAGTGGTACATTACACACTCTATTTGACCTTCAGAGAAGTGTGCGTAGTAATTGTGCCTCATCAATGGGCACTACAAGTTGAGGATCAACTTGTGGACTATCCACATGTTGCTTCTGGATAGATTGTAAGTCTTGAACTTCCTCCAGTTCAACTATCCTCCCATTGCCTCCATCTTGAATAATTTCAAAAAAATGGCATACCTACTAACAAAAATCTTTTGTTGAGTAGGATGGTAGTAGTATCCTATACTCTCCTTAGGATAACCTACAAATCTGTATTTATCTGATCTAGCACTAAGCTTATGTCCTTCAATATTTTTGACATAAGCAAGGCAGCCCCATATCTTCAGATGTTTAAGGCTGAGCCTCTTATCATTCCATATCTCATATGGAATGCTAGCAACATATTTAGTTGGTGGTATTTTGTTTAAAATGTATGCTGCGGTCTCAAGAGCATATCCCCAGAAAGAGACCGAAAGATCTGTAAAGCAAATTATGGACTGCACCATATCTAATAAGGTGCGATTCTTCCTTTCCGCAATACCATTTAATTATGGAGCGTAAGGAGAAATCCATTCAGAGAGAATTTCATTATCTTTAAGATAATCAAGAAACTCACTAATTAAGTATTCTCCTCCTCGATCAGATCGAAGAGCTTTAATACTCTTACCAATTTATTTCTCAACTATTCTTTGGTACTCCTTAAACTTATCAAAGGCTTCGGATTTGTATTTCATTAAATACACATATCCAAACCTTGATAAATCATCAGTAAACATGATGAAATAGAAATATCCTCCTCTGGCCTGAGTTGTCATTAGGCCATAAACATCCGTATATACTAGGCCCAATAATTCACTCATCCTTTCTCCATATCCAGTAAATGGAGTTTTAGTCATCTTATCCTTAAGATAAGATTCATAAGTTCCATATGATTCACAATCATAAAGATCAAAAAACTTTTCTTTATATAACTTATTAATCATTGACTCATTAATATGACCAAGTCAGCAGTGCCAGAGATATATGATATTCACATCTTCTCTCATTCTTTTTTTCATTTGATCAATATGAAAATCATTATCATTAAGTGACAAGAATAAAAGATCATTATCTACAAAAGCATTGCCATAAAATTCATTAGAATGATAAATAAAGCAATCTTTGCACCTTTCTCTTATTTCAAAACCATGTTCTAATAATAGAGGTACAAAAATAATATTTCCAACAATTTTAGGCATATATTAACAGTCTCTTAATTCCAAAATTTTTCCCGAAGGCAACTTCAACAAGATTCCTACAGCTTCGGACTGGATGGACTCTCCACTAGCACTGAACAGCATGAAGTCACCTTCATTTAGTTTTCTTTTTTTTATGTAGTACCTGGAACGATTTGCATAAGTGTGAACCACAGGCAATATCTAATACTTAGGAATCTGAAGTTGCGTACTTAATGACAAATTTGTTTGCATCATATACAAATCTTTAGCAACATTTGTTTACTTTTGCTTCAAACTTGCAAGATAATGCTTGAAGTTCCTCTTCCAATGCCCATCTTTTCTGTAGTGGAAATAAATACCTTTGACAGAGACACTCTTTGCCTTCTTCTTGGAGATGCTAGCCTTAAGATTCATATTTTTCTTTTTATTTAAACTCTTATGACCTGTCTTCTTCTTGGAGATCTTATCTATGAGTAGAACAGGTGCCTTTTCACCTTTAAAATGACTTTCAGCTGTCTTCAACATATTGAGCAGCTCAGATAGGCTTGTGTTCAGTTTGTTCATGTGATAATTAACAACAAACTGAGAGAAGGATTTAGAGAGTGATTGCAGAATCCAATCCTATCTGAGCTCACCATCCATAGCAAAACCCAATTGACCTAACCAAATGATCAGATCAATCATCTTAAGGACATGGGTCTGTATTGATGTGCCTTCACTCATCCTGGATGAAATAACTGCTTAGATATCTTATATCTAGCCATTCAGCTTTGTTCTCCATAAAACTTTTTTAAATTAAGTATGAAATGAATATCCGTACCTTCATGTTGCCTCTGTAGCTCGTTGCTCATAGAGACTAACACGATGCATTTGACAATCACACTGTCATCATGCCACATCTTGTATGTGGTCCTATCCTCCTCGGTAGCATCTTCTCTGATCGGATCAGGAGTAGCGTATCCAAAATATAGAAGACTTTCTCCTGTGTGAGAACGATTCTCAAATTCCTCAATTAGTCCACATAATTGGGTCTGATCAACTTATTAGCATCAAGAATGCCACACAGCGAAAGTGAGGATGCAATTATGCAATCTAATCTTCAAATATAAGGACAAACAATAAGCGGACTACTCATGATTGACATGCATAACAAAATTAGGTCATTTGTCTAATTGTGTCTCCCTCTTATTTAGAAAATTTCAGAGCCCTTATGTATGAAAATGAGAAACTTTATTGTGTTCTAAGTGGGTTGAGATCCCAATTCCTCACAAACATCTTGTGGATAGCACAACAAGTATTTATGAGTTCAAGAATAGGTAACTCTTACCAATTGCATCTCATATAATTTCTAACATTTTTTTTACCTCTAAAATACCTATAGTCTTGTGGATAGCACAACAAACTGTAGTATTCTAGTGAAGTTTGACCCTTCATTCCTATATAGTCATACTTGAATAATGCCACCCTTATGGATAGCACAACAAGACAATACTATTCGAATATGTCATAAACATCATTATGTACTTAGTCAACATCATATCAATTTTCATAACAAGCCTTGCTAATAGCACAACAAACTCGCTATAGATTTTGACATACTCTATTGACTTTGTATGAAAGAAGGCATGGGTAACTCTTAACACTTCATCATTATAACTTAATATAATATTTGATTTAGGATCCTTTTGGTCTCAAGCACATCCTAACAAATACATAACAAGCAATATGCATCATGCAATCATGTTATTCAAATTGTAATATGATTCATATGTTGATGCCAAATACATGACCCCTAGGATCATATAGGGTGTATTTATGTGTTTGGTTCAACTCTTGAGCCAATTTTATAAGACTGATTTGGATTCAACCCTTGATCCAATGATATGTTGACATTTGACTTAATACATGCCAATTAGGCTCGACCAATTTATAAGAGTCTATAACACCCAAATTAATTGATTATAGCATCAATATATCATGAATCAATTTAAAGCATGCATTTCAGATAATAGTAAATTCTAAATTTAATAATTGAAATAATAGCTTAACATTGATCATGGACAAAACAATTTTGTTTTTAAGAAATAATGTATTTAATCAATTAATCAACATGATATCATATGAATTAGATCTAATCTATACTACAACAATAACATGTTTGATTGAATCTAACAAAGAATTCTCAGATATCACTGTGGGGTTTCAATTGCACAGTGGAATATGGTTTTCAAAAATTTTAACATATTTTAACTCTTAAAAACAAGCAAACCGAAACTCAATCCCAAGAAAGACCTTGCTGATTACAATCAAACATAACATACATAATAATTAAGGTAAGAAATTATACCTTCCAAAACATGATGATCAGATTCAGGAACAATCTCCATAAGATACCCATATGGATGTCCTCCAATGACAGTCCACACATGATCGATCATAGATCTTTCCAATCTGATGCTACGCTGAAGATAGCTTCACAGCAACGCAGCCAACTTTCCTTCTCAAGGATGAAGTGCACTGCAATCTGATGACCTTCAAAACTCCACTTGACCATGCCAAAAATCTTTTCTCGAAAGATTGACATGCAATGAACTGATTAAGATATCCAACTCTTGGATATATCAACCACCAAGAAATGCAGACAATCTGCCTTTCTTGCTCTCTTATTTTTCTTTCTATTTTTTTCTTCCTTTCCTTTTCTATTAATTTTTTTCCTTCTTTTCCTGTTCAAACCTACGCCTAAATTTTGCCAGTTTGCATGCTAATTCTTTTGGAGCGCCCCTTATAAGATAAGAAGGGGTGCGTACACAACACTTGGTGCATAGAATTCCACATGGAGCCAACTTCTTGGTTCCAACATGAAATAAAAACAATGAGTGAAATACATTAGGCATGGAAGAGTCTTCAAGCAGGACTGCTCCTCTTCCACACACACATTCCCAAAGCGCCATCTAATGGTGCATGAAATAAATGATAGGCGTGGGACTTAAGAGTAGCCTAGAAAGACTCCATCTGGGTGCTAAAAATAAATGTGGCATTAAAATAATTTGGCATGGAGATATGGCGTGAAGGAGGTTGGATCAACATGAAACACTTCATGTGAAGAGGTTAAACCACCTAGGAGTCTATTGATTTGAGCCTAATCTGATTAGGTCAAAGCTTCAGATTCAGGGTTAGCTCAAACAGCTTTGGGCTAAGCTTGATTGAAAATTTGGATTAATTCATATGCTAGCATATCAATTAAACCCATAAGATTTCTAATAAATCCAATTAGATTAGTCCATAATCAAATCTCTAAGTGTGTGATCCATTGGGCTCCACATGTAGCCAGCAGCAACAGACTCAGGCTCATGACTAAACTAAATTAGAATAGATCAACCCAAATGCATCGATTAATTAGAACTCCTAATTGATTGCTAAATTAAACTCTTTAATTCTTGCGAGTCCATAAGTCAAAATTGATGTCTAGCAACATGTCATGACTATCCAGAATCTATAAAATTTTGGTAGAAATACCAAAAATACTCTTCAATGATGAGTTACCATACAATTCAATCCTTCGATCATACAACATCCTAGATAAGCTATGGGAATGAAAATATATCAAACCCAAATACTTATCCATATGTATCACGATCTAAAGATAATGACTCAGTTGATAATATATTAGAAACTCTTTCTAATTATCATCCTGTTTTGGCCAAAAACTTTTGGAGTCATTATCCTATGAGATCATATAAGATTTTCTCTCCTTATAAGGAGTGACCAATTCTTTGTTGACCACTCACAACCTTTATATATACTTCACCACGTCCAGAACATCCAGTACAAAGCTCAGAGAGTCAAGCTAAGGAATGAACCAAAACATAAATTCATATACAAAAGGTACCATGGTGATCTCAGATCAAAAGATCACTTGCACTGCTTCCACTAGAGAACAATCAGCTGATATGCATATAAAACTCCATCAAATGTCAGATGTTCTCTCGTTAGGTCAATTTACTGAACTCATTCTTTAATAAGCCCCATATCCTCGTATTAGTATCACTACATAAGTGATTGTGAGATCAACCATCCTCTCCATTGAGCATACATAGGATATGCCAGTCTTACTGAGATCATTGATCCCTGAATCTATAAGCCTATGACTGAAAATATTTTATATTAAGGCTATCAAAGATTTAGGTCTCACTGGTATTATCTCATCATGGCCCTAAAACCATTGTCCAAATTTATAGGATTCATTATAATCTTAATCAAGTATCAAGATGCAGCATATAATGAAACAAAATATCTAATTTTATTAATAATTAATGTCAAATATATGAGTTAAGAAGATAGAATACAGAAAATATCCTATCGCATCACATTTGCGATTGGCTTGTAGGACACTATTCTTTCAGAATACTTGTACAGGACTAAGGAACTCAAATAATAATACCCTTTAGTTAGCATTTTTGGATGAGGTTCTATATTATGACAAATGATATCAGAGCAGATCTGGCCCATGACCTATATGAACTAAAAAACATTGCAGCATTGATCTATTTTAGCAAACCACAAGCTAATTGTGATATTTATAAATGGATTTGGATCCTTAGCCTGATGAGAATGCCAGAACTTAAATAGAGGGGAGTGTACGAGGATCCGTGTATGCAATGTGTTTAGTCCTACATCGATTATTTTATTGGGTAGATTTTGGATACTCATATAAGACTAAAAAACTCAAAGAATACCTTTTAACTAGAACTTTTCACTAAGGTCCTATATTGTGACAGTTCAACTCAATGAATCTTATGGTGCACTTACATGTCAATATATAGCAACTGTGATGCTAAAACATAACCATCAGACCCTCTCTCTCCTAGTGGGAATTGAATGCTAAAGATAGTTTACTACAACTATATCACCTAGTTTGAATCAATATCCAAGACAACTACATAGTTGCAAGTCCTAGTAGCACTTTAAGATCGGAAGTTTACCACTTAAAACAGTTCTTGAAAACCATATCTAATATCTTCTCAATCAAAGACTCTAGAACCAAATAGACTCAATTTTCTCCATTTCCAACTTCATCACCATTGCAAACTCAGTTATCAGCTTGACAATGGACATGGTTGAGTAGCTCCACATCATTATTATCCCCAATAATAACTTCATGCTGACATCTTCCTGTAGAACATGTTTCAAGAAATGTTTATTATTTGTTGAGTGTGGTTTGAATTTTGATATGACTCATGATACAGATTCAATTTTAGACTTAGTTGGCCCATTTGGATATTTTGGTCTTTTCTTATTATTTTAGAATTTGGTGGCTATATATATATTGTGATCATGTTTTTTGTTATTTAAAGATTGTCCTTTGTTATTTGAGCAGCTGCATACTATTTGTACTCCATCTTTTGATATAGTGAAATCTCTCCCCATTTTTTTCTGTGGATGTAAGCCAAAGACCGAACCACGTAAATCACCATGTTTTATTTTTTCCTTATGTAATTACTTATTGTTATTTCAGATTTCATGCTAATTAACAGATAATATTACAACAAACAGGTATCAGAGCTTAGAATTAAAAATTGTTTAGGTCTGTCCAATAGATCTGTTTTGGATTTTGATTATATGTTAACTTGGTATTTGTTTTTCCGCAATTTCTTCATGATGCTGCGAAATTCAAGATCAAAAAGATCAAAAAGGCCTGTGCACGCATCCTAAAGCATTCAAAAAAAAAGAAAAAAAAAAGAGAATGGGAGAAAGAAGACTCCAGATGGGAGTCTTCTCCTCCGATGAAATAGGAGTTGGAATCAATCTAGGGCTTCGCCCTATAAAGAGATGGTCCTCCCTTCCACAGCATCCATAGTTGAGGACCCATCCCTCTCTCTCGCCGTCTTTCTCACTCTATAGATTTTGCATGAATCTCACCATGCTCATCGAAATCATGACCACAGTTCATCAGAAAGAGCAAGGTAAGGTCGGAAATAGTTGTTTGACCCTTCTCTCCTTATTTCTCAACCCTTGCAGCCATGATTTACTTGTTAATTTTCTTAGGATAAATCAGATCTCAAATACCCTATTTTTGGCCGTCCGTTTTCCCTTGATTAACAGCACCATCCATCACCGTCAAGCACCCAATCAGGGTCCCGTGGTTGCGCCACCGTGGACCGAAGTCACGGCCACCTTTTTTGAGCAAGACTCCCTTGGAGTCAGGGAAGATGAAGGGGATTCAAAGATTTCATCTCACCACCCAAATGAAAGAAGAAGAAGAAGAAAGAGAAAGAGAAAATGGAAATGAAAAGAAAGAAAAAGAAACAGAAGGAAAAAAAGAAAAGAAAAAAGAAAAAGACTTTCTCTCTCTTTTCCATCCTCTCTCTTTCCTATCTTTCTCTCTCTACTCTTTCTCTATGATTCTCTCCTAGGGTTTTTTAGATCTTTAAGAGGATTGATGATGTGTTTGAAAGATCCTAATAAAGAAATCTTGATCGTGATCGCCGACTAGTGGGCTGGAACCCACCTTGATCAAACTAGATTTTTCTAGATTTGTTTTTCTATAGTTTTCATTGAACCATATGTATACTAGTTTATTCATAATTTGATGAAAATTATCTTGCTTGGACCGATCAAGATGTCGGCCTATGTCACTTGATCGGTTCGGTTGTATCCTATTAATTCTCTCCTCCAACTTTCCCTCTACTTGATTTATAAACTCAATGAAGGAATCTCGGTGCTGGCATTTTGAAATCTGATTTGATCCGGTAGCCAAACTCTGAACCATCTTGTCAGTCGGATAGCATATCCACACTATCCGAATTTTTTTTATCAAGCTGCATAAGATCTGATCTTTGTTGATCTCTACTGAATCCTAACATCTTTAATAATCTTGATTAAATAAAAATATTTGATTGAGCTAATCCCTGATTATTGGATGATGTACTGACCTTCATCTTGACTTCTGTCAAACACTATTGATTTGATCATCCTCGAACTCAATTGAATCACCTATATTCTAATTGAATCTTGATCGAATGAAATTAAATGATCAAACTAATCTGAACTGTTGGATGTGATTATCCATCAATCCAAATCGTTGGATGCAACTTTCTGTCAATCTTGTCTTTTTTAATTATTCGTATCCTTTCTGATTATTGAACTTGATCTAGTATAGGGTCGTAGATGTATGGTAGTGGGATACTACGATATGATCCATGAATCGAAGATTTTGAAAAAAAAAATTTAAAATTATGTAGATTTATTGAAATGCGTATGAAGTAATGCTTCATTTTTTTTCTAAATTTATCAATAAATTATAATATATTTTTCAAACATAAATTGTAAAATGATGTATGAATTTGATGAATGATATTTTATTATAAAAAATATTTTATTTTAAAATGTTATGACAAAATATAATTGAACGTATGGATTTTTTTATGCATTATATTGATTGATTTCGATACCACATGATTATGTTTATTCCTATCGAACTAGAATAAGAAACATGATCTATGAAGAAATTTGATTCAAGAATAATATGAATTGACAACCTATGTAAAGGACCCCACCAATGGGGGTTAATATATTGACAATTGATTTATCCTAAAGGTCTGCCAGCGAGACCAATGATATATCGTCGGTGAGACCAACGACAAACCACCAGTGAGACCAGCTGCTCCAAAAAACTTTGCTGCCAAATGATTCGTTGCTCATCACAAAATGATATGCAGTGTTATGACCCTACGACATAAAATATGTGGTCATAGCTCATGGTTGACAAAAAAAATTTGAGAACGAAAAAAATTGAATTCTTAAAAGAAACTCGAAGTTTTGAAAGAGAATTAAATTTGCAATGAACTATAATTGAAATTGATTTCGAATTGATGAACCCTATATACTTATTTTCTATAAATGATCATTTACTTTATTGACTGATATAATCTAGTTAAAGTGACCATCTTTTACTGGACTGTCTAGCTCATTACCTTCTATTTTACTACTTTTACAGATCTTGAGAACTAGAATAACACGAAAACATATACGGAAAAGTAATTAGAAGCAGAGCCTCAATACTTTTGGATGGAAAGTTTATTGAATTTGATGTAAGATCTATTAAATATTGTTGAATTTATTGACATTAAAGTTGAAATTTAGATTGTTAAATATTGAACTTAAATTATTGACTATTTATTTCTGCTGTTGCTTTATGATAGTATGATGAGATACCTTGCATGCTTGTGGGAGAGTTCTCTATGAGTATGTGACGATTACCATGACCCTCAACTTACGATCTCAGGTCAGGGGCATGATAATTAATATGATATCAAAGCATTAGTGGATGAACTAAGACATGTAGGATCAAATATCGGACGAGTATAAATGGATAAATACTAGTCATTATGGTGTAGATTTATGATGATTGTAGTGTGAGATATCTTTATGATTTTTGATTAAATATTGTGATTATATATGAAAGGATCACAAGAGATTATGACACAGAGTTTGAAATATGATGGATAATCTATGGATCATGTTATGATTGACTAGATTTGATCTAAAGTAACTACAAAGGGATTGATCATGTAATTGTTAGATGTGTGTCCTAGAAACCAATCTTGACTGACACATATCTTTATCTAGAAGATACTTTATACTCGACGGGCAATCTTGATAACCAATCATGTCATATGTGTCCATAATTTGTCCTAAAAATTAACAAAGATGATTTTATATATTCTCAAGATGTTAGAGACATATATCATTAGTGGTTAATTTTTAAATACTCCTGATCGAAAGATCGTCATGGAGGACAGTGATCAATCCATTCAAGATCCGTACACAGATAACCTCCCGTTCGGATAGATGAGTCTCAAGTCTGCGGTGTGAAGACACTGGGGTGAGAGTGCAGGTGGTTGCTAGAGAACAACTTGCACTGAGCGTGACCAATACGAGAAACCACTTGGATGTCTACTCACTCATCAGTAGTTTTCTCGATGCTACAGTGGTGTGACTAGTCCTTTGACCTGCGGTGCATTGGCTATTCACAGCGAGATTATTTATTTTAACTACATGTTCCCTTGGTCCCGAGCCATTTGGGTTCTTGCTGTATATGTTGGCTATTATAGGTTCAGATTCACTATTTGGAGTAAGATACACCTAGATGAAATCTATCAATCTTGATAGAAAAGGAGTAGTCCTATGCGATTCACAAGACAGTTCAAAAAAATCCATGGCCAGAGCAAGTGTGAATACTGAAAAAGAATTTCCACGAGATTCATAAATGAACTCGAATCGAGCCAATCTAACATATATATGATCAAGTCTCTAATAAATCGTCTCTACCTAAAGCAGCCCATGAAATTCATTTCGATACCATCTCCTTATTGGTTGGTCGAAAGTCATCTCTTGGGTAGTCGAAAGGGGGGCTCTACACTCTTTAGATGGAGGGTATGCTTCTTTAAGACCGCCTTGATAAATTCAATAAAATTATTCTAGATTTAAAAAATATTGATGTTAAAATTGATGATGAGAATCAAACCCATATTCTGTTATATTCATTAGCTCCCTCATCTGAGCATTTTATTCATACTATACTATATGGTCAGGATACTCCTTCCATGGAAGACATAAAGGCTTCGTTGAACTTGTGAGAGTTAAAGAAAAGGATGCCTAAAACTTCTGGTGAAAATCAGATGGATGGCCTGGTTGCTAAAGATAGATCAAAAGAAAGGAATTCAGATTCAAGTTCAGAAAATAATAGAGACATATCAAAAAGCCAAAGGAAAAAGGAAGAATGGCAAATGCAATTACTATAAGAAAAAAGGGCACTAGAAATCTAATTGTCCTAAACTCAAAGGAAAAAGAGAAAGTCCAATAATATCTCTATTGCTGGTGACTCGGCCAGTGTAGTAGAGGATAGTTCTGATGGTGCCAATATTCTCTCAATATCTACTAGTTTATTTAAAGATGCTAGGATTCTTTATTTAATATGTTCTTATCATATGTGTCCTCATCCGGATTAGTTTTTCACTTATTACCCTGTTAATGGTGGTGTTGTGCTTATAGGGAATACATTTCCTATAAGGTTGTTGATATAAGAATCATTTAGATCAAGATACATGACGATATTGTTAAGATCTTGTCTGATGTGCAACACATACCAAATTTAAGAAAGAACCTAATTTTTTTAAGTACTCTTAATTCAAATGATTTTAAGTATTCTAGTGAAGCAAAAGTTCTAAAGTTTTCAAAGGGTGCTTTTACTGTGCGTAAAGACAAATTATCTCATGGCCTCTACTTGCTTCAAGATATTATAGTTGTTAGTGCTGTATCTATTTTCTCATTAGATCCAAATTCGAATAATACTCATTTGTAGTATATGCATTTGGATCATATGTGTTGGAAAATATGTCCCAAAAGCCAACCGTCAACAGGTTGACGGTTGAGCAACCTTGTATTGTAATTGATTTGTTAATAAATAAAATATATTTTTTGGCATTTTCATCACAAGTTTTCATCTTCTAATGAACTCCGTTGTTGTAATGAAGTCCTTAGGACTATTTAGGTTCGATAAAGAGAGGATTTATCGATTAGTCCTTAAAACTGTTCACGACCAAATGATGGGCTGTTAATAAGGACGACAGCTTCTATCGAGCATAGGTCGCTGTAGGCCATATGGGTTGGTTATCCTTTTAACCAAAGAGTGTGGAGACACTGGTATAGCATACAAGTGAGATGTAAGGGTACATCATCATTGAACGTGACCAACTCCAGAGCATTCTGCTGTTGAGAATATCTCTGATGGGATATAGGTATAAATGTCCCTTAGACCTGAGATCGCCTCAGTAACTTGCAAGCAACTCACTGTGCTTTGGTACTAGACTAACTGAATTTCTAATTCAGTGACGGAAAGCTTCTGGACACAGTCAAGTACCTGTGAAGTCAGAGTGTGATCAAGATGGGATTGACCACTCCAAGAGTTGGAGGAGAATGAGTCGCTGTATTTCAATTTAGCAAAATCTTGACCAGGGTAATCCACCAGATGGATTTGATATTTTGAAATACCGTGTGGACAACTTGATCAGAGTTGACAGTTGAACTCTGAGGTGTCCTATGAACATTTTGGTCAAGGGGATGAATTATATGAAAACTATATCCGCATGGGTTCTAAGGATGTTCTACACATTCGACCTATCCGACCGTTGAGTACCATTGCTAGATAGTCACTTCGATTGGTATAGAAATTTGTTCCTATGCTATCGACTTAGGTTCGGACCTATGAGGTCACACACATTAGAGTTCACGATCCGATTGAATGGTTGATCAACGATTAAGAATCGTTCTAGGGTTAAACGATCAATACGATGGACATTTAACCTAATGCAAGTGTTGCAGGAGGATCGATTAGCAATTCGATTGCTAATTGGCTTAATTTGATTAAGCCAATGGGCTGAGATTAAGTCTAATTGAATATGATTTAATTAGATTTGATTTGGACTTGATTGGACCAAATCCAATTGGTTTATTGGATAAGCCAAGCGTAAGGAAAAACTAATCCTAGTTCAAATAAGACTTAGATCAACCTAATTTCTAATTTGATTAGAAAATTTAATCAGATTTAAATCTAATTTAATCTAATTAAATTAGACTCTTAATTGGGTTAAGACCTATTTTAATTAGGTTGATTTGGTTTTGGTTTGATTTGGTTTGAGAAATCAAATTTGAACAAGTCATAGATTGAATCCTAGCAAGACTAGGATTCTACCTTGCGCCTCCTTAGCCCCCACACCCACTCTCTCTTATCCCACACCCACTCTCTCTTATTTTGTGTGACAAAACCCTCTCTCCCAGGTCTTCACGCACGTCCAAAACTTTCCTCTCTTTCTCTCTTACATGGAATGTAGTTGTGGACCAAGTCAGTAGAAATTAGTTTGGATTTCAAATTTTATGAGATAGAGTTTTAGGAAACCAAAACTCTTTCCTTATGGCACTGATTTTACCCAGATTTTTTTTGGAATTTTCGTGGCTTTTATGGCACATAATATGCGCCTTTTGCTGATGGTCCACGACAGAAAAAAGAGAGGACGCCCAAGAGTTGGGCACCCTTTCTCTTGCCTTGTTTGGATAATTCTTGACTAGGTATTTGACCTAGACAAGGACTCTTCATATCTCTCTATTTAAAATGAATTTCTTCATGAAATTTTCGTGGAACGCAGAGCATTGAGAGACCTTTAGGGCGTCCAAAAATCAAGGAGAAAGAGTCTTGCGGCGTGGAGATTTAATAGACACAAAACTAGGTGTTTAGGTTAGAGCAAAGAGAAGAAGAAGAGGGTCTTCATCTAGAGTTGCTGGGTTTATCTCTTCTCTTCCTCCATCTGTAAGTTTTCTGCGAGTGTCTCGTCTAAAACTCCTTCTCCTACTTCTCATCTTTAGAAGAGTCCAAATCAAGAAGGCATCTGATCGACCATAGAAAAAAGATCAGCGCAGTACTAGCATACTGCGCTGATTTCCTGGACCAAGACTTCTGATCATAATTCATGGGCTCGTGTGGACAACTCCTAGAGGCCGGACGCGTGTGCGGCTCACAACATCATCCTCAAACCCGATTCAGCAAAGTTAGAACGTCTAACTTGCAAGATAATAGGTCTGATCTATTATATTTTACATACATTAGATGTAGTATAGAAATATGTTGATATGGTCAACATGCAGTTCTTGCTCTTTATATTTAAATTTCTGATTTAATGCCATGTAATAATCATGTAACAGGATCTTAGATCTAGGGATTCTCTGATTTTACAAGATAAATTTTAATTTATTTTAGTATTCCGCTGCCTGATCTTGAAAAAATTTCAAAATCTAACCCTGAAACTCTAGATCTGGTTCCATCAATTAGTATCAGAGCCAGGTTGTTTATTACATGATTATTTATACATGCTTAGATTATTTCTTAGATTATATCTAATCTGATTGTTAAATCTAAAATTAAAATTTTTAAATCAATCACGAACTGTAGGTTGTCCTACTGTAAGGTTTATCCCTTACAGTGCAAAGATTGTCCTAGTTCGTGTAGATCAATCTTTAATCATAAATTTGTTAGATGTGATCTAGATTAAATTTATAATTTATTAGATTTAAAAGGTGTTTAAATCTAAAATGAAATCTCTTTGTTAATAATTTCCGCGCAAAGAACCATCGTATATTTGTCTGAAAAATTTACGCAGTTTAAAGTTGAAATTGTTTCAATTACATGAACCTGTTTAGATTAGATCTAAAGTAGTTTCATGCTAATTTCACTTGCATTTTGATTATAAATCAAACATACAACTTGGTTGGTAGAACCATGTTGTAAAAATATTTTGACAAACATGAAAATTATTTTCAAAAAGCCGAACCCCAACCCTCAGCTCAAAACTTAATTGAGAATTAAGAAGTTGTTTGATTAGATTCTAAAATTGTGAATTGAAGAACCTAAGACACAAACCATAACATATTGGGTTAATGGGTTAGTGGGAATTAGGTCCATTAATTAGGTTAGACCTAAGGTTAGATTAAAGATGGACTTAATTAGAGAATTGACTAAATCTAATCAATTGTTGTCTTAGATTAGGTCAAAGATTCTCTAGATCAATTACAATAGTTGTAGTTGGTCAAGTCCATGTTTAACGAGAACCAAATGGACTTGATTCTTGGCTAAGCGATCTAGCACGAACTGTTAGGTTAATCTAATCAAAACTAATTAAACCAATTGGTGTCTAAGGTAAACCAGACCAATGATTTTTAATTGGCAACCCGCTTACCTAGCCATTTCTGATGGTGTCTAAGGCAAGCTTTGACAGACCCTCCCACGGATCGAACTTACCTGACCTCTTGGTGAAATTATGTTTTGATCGAATCACTTGACTATTCGAGCTGACCCATGTCAGCTAGATAAATCAGTGTGACTGATTTAGGTACTCCTAGACCAGCCCTTTTAATGGTCTCCCTTAAGCTGACTTGGTGAAGCCAGTGGGAGGATCATGATAAGCTGGTTCATCTGACCTCCTCCTCTAAATCAATTAAATCTTCTAAAATTATTAGATCCTTAAAATGAAATAATTATGGTGATAACTAGATCATAGCCTCCCATTAAGTGGATGATAATAGATCCATCAGTTGGATAATCATTGGAGGCCGAAAGACCTGGTGCTTATCGACTGATGGAATTATCATCCATAATATGATTTCTTGACTGCATCTTTTTAAATGATGGTTAGGTTAGCCAACCAAAGTTGGGCCTAATCATTCATTGGCTAGATGGGCCAAGTATGGTAATGTTAATGGTTGGACCTAACCAGACCTTTTCAGTGGAGGCCAAAGCCTACTGATTATGAACAGGCAAAATTAAAATTACTAAAAATTGTTTAGAGAAACAATTGGTTATGAATCTACCCTAAGATGTACATGGGTTGGCCAACCAAAGTTGGGCTTGTGTGCAGTCTAAGTGGATTCTAGTACCCACTAAGGAATTAAGGTAATTCTTCGAATTGGAGGTAGAGGCTACCAATGCGAATAAAATAATGGAAGAAACCTTTTGATTAAAATCCAAATCTATAGGTTTAATGAATCAATTACTAATTAGGTTATGATTTTCCTTAGTGCAGATATGGCCACTTCTCTATCGCTCCGATCATTGTTGGACAATGATAAGTTGGTGAAACCCAACTTCGGTAACTGGTACCGAAAGTTGAAGATAGTCCTGAAGTATGAACGGATCCTATATGTGATAACGGATCCTGCACCTGAGGAGCCAGCCGCCAATGCAAGTGGAACAGTCAGAGATACTTACCAAAAGTGGCTCAGTGACCGGACCACGGTGCGCTGCATCATGCTGGTTGCCATGAGCAATGAGTTCAGTCGCAGATTTGAGATGACTCAGCCAAAGGACATGCTTCAAGTGTTGGAGGATGCCTTTGGCACACCCGATGATGTAGAAAGGCACAAGACTAGTTGTGCCATCTTCAATGCCAAAATACAGGATGGTGCCTCTGTCACTTATCATATATTGTACATGATCGAGCTGATGGAGCGTTTGAGCAAGCTCGGCTTTCCCTTGCATGAGCAGCTTGGGAAAGATGCAATTTTGAACTCACTGCCCAAGTCTTATCCCCCATTTCTCACTCATTATAGAATGACAAAGTCTGAAGTAAACTACCACGAATTACTGAGGTTGCTTCAGAACTTTGAGAAGGATCACCCACTCCACAAGGAGTCGGTGAACTTAGTGGGAGGTTAGCCTTCTGGTTCTCGATCCTTTAAGAGAGGGAAGAAGAACAAGAAGAAGAAAGTGAAGAAGGTGCAAGTTCAGGCTGGGACATCAGTGCAGGACCAGACCAGAAAGATCAACCCCGATAAGAGTCAAGCTGAATGCTTCTTTTGCAAGAAGCGGAGACACTGGAAGAGGAACTGTCCTCAATACATTGCCTCTCTGGACCCGAACAGGCAGAGAAAAAAACAAGCTGTTGCTGGGCAAAGTATTTATTGTTGGGAAATGTCTTAAAAGCCAATCATCAACCTATTGACGGTTGAGCAACCTTGTATTGTAATTGATTTGTTAATAAATAAAATATATTTTTGGCATTTTCATCACAAGTTTTCATCTTCTAATGAACTCCATTGTTGTGATGAAGTCCTTAAGATTGTTTAGGTTCGATAAAAAGAGGATTTATCGATTAGTCCTTAAAACTATTCACGACCAAATGATAGACTGTTAATAAAGACGACAGCTTCTATTGAGCATAGGTTGCCGTAGGCCATATGGGTTGGTTGTCCTCTTAACCAAAGAGTGTGAAAATACTGGTATGGCATACAGATGAGATGTAAGGGTACATCGTCATTGAACGTGACCAACTCCAGAGCATTCTGCTATCGAGAATGTCTCTTAAGAGATATAGATATAAGTGTCCCTTAAACCTGAGATCGCCTCAGTGACTTGCAAGCAACTCACTGTGCTTTGGTACTGGACTAACTGAATTTCTAATCCAGTGACGGAAGGCTTCTGGGCACAGTCAAGTACTTGCGAAGTCGGAGTGTGATCAAGATGGGATTGACCACTCCAAGAGTTGGAGAAGAATGAGTCACTGTATTTTAATTTAGCAAAACCTTGGCCAAAATAATCCATCAGATGGATTTGATATTTTGAAATACAAAGTGGACAACCTGATCGGAGTTGACAGTTGAACTCTAAAGTGTCCGATGAACATTTTGATCAAGGAGATGAATTATATGGAAACTATATCCGCATGGGTTCTAAGGATGTGGTTCAACACATTCGACCTATTCGGCCGTTAGGTACCATTGCTAGATGGTCAGTTCGATTGGTACTGAAATTTGTTCCTGCGCTACCGACTTAGGTTCGGACCTATGAGGTCACACACATTAGAGTTCACGATCCGATCGGATGGTTGATCAACGATTAAGAATCATTCTTGGGTTAAACGATCAATACGATTGACATTTAACCTAGTGCAAGTGTTGCAGAAGGATCGATTAGTAATTCGATTGCTAATTGGCTTAATTTGATTAAACCAATGGGCTGAGATTAAGTCTAATTGAATATGATTTGATTAGATTTGGTTTGGGCTTGATTGGACCAAGTCTAATTGGTTTATTGGATAAACCAAGTGCAAGAAAAAACTAGTCCTTGTTCAAATAGAACTTGAATCAACTTAATTTCTAATTTGATTAAAAAATTAAATCATATTTAAATCTAATTTAATCTCATTAAATTAGGCTCTTAATTGGATTAAGACCTATTTTAATTAGATTGATTTGATTTTGGTTTGATTTGGTTTGAGAAACCAAATTTCAACAAGTCATAGATTGAATCCTAGTAAGATTAGGATTCCACCTTGCGCCACCTTAGCCCCCCACGCCCACTCTCTTATTTTGTGCGACAAAACCCTCTCTCCCAGATCTTCACACACGCCCAAAACCTTCCTCTTTTTCTCTCTTACATGGAATGTAGTTGTGAACCAAGTCAAAGTAGGAATTAGTTTGGATTTCAAATTCTATGAGATAGAGTTTTAGGAAACCAAAATTCTTTCCTTATGACACTGATTTTACCCAGATTTTTTTTGGGATTTTCGTGGCTTTTATGGCACATAATATGCGCCCTTTGCTAGTGGTCCACGGAAGAAAAAGGAGGGGATGCCCAAGAGTTGGGCGCCCCTTGTCTTGCCTTGTTTGGATAATCCTTGATTAGATATTAGACAAGGACTTTTCATATCTCTCTATTTAAAACGAATTTCTTCATGAAATTTTCGTGGAACACAGAGCATTGAGAGACCTTTGGGACGTCCAAAAATCAAGGAGAGAGTCTTGGGGCATGGAGATCTAATAGACACAAAACTAAGTGTCTGGGTTAGAGCAAAGAGAAGAAGAAGAGGGTCTTCTTCTAGAGTTGCTGGATTCATCTCTTTTCTTCCTCCATCTGTAAGTTTTCTGAGAGTGTCTCATCTAAAACTCCTACTTCTCATCTTTAGAAGAGTTCAAATCAAGGAGGCATCTGATCAACCATCGAAGAAGGATCAGCACAGTACTAGCATCCTGTGCTGATTTTTTGGACCAAGACTTCTGATCATGATTCGTGGGCCCGTGTGGACGACTCTTAGAGGCCGAACGCGTGTGCGGCTCGCAACATCATCCTCAAGCCCGCATCAGCAAAGTTAGAACGTCTAACTTGCAAGGTAATAGGTCTGATCTATTATGTTTTACATACATTAGATGTAGTATAGAAACATATTGATATGATCAACATGTAGTTCTTGCTCTTTATATTTTAATTTTTGATTTAATGCCATGTAATAATCATGTGATAGGATCTTAGATCCAGAGATTCTATGATTTTATAAGATAAATTTTGATTTATTTTAGTCTTCCGTTGTCTGATCTTGAAAAAATTTCAAAATCTAACCCTGAAACCCTAGATCTAGTTCCTTCAATTGGTATCAGAGCCTTCAATGTCAGCTAGATAAATCAGTGTGACTGATTTAGGTGCTCCTAAACCAGCCCTTTTGATGATCTCCCTTAAGCTGACTTGGTGAAGCCAATGGGAGGATCATGATAAGCTAGTTTATCTGACCTCCTCCTCTAAATCAATTAAATCCTCTAAAATTATTAGATCCTTAAAATGAAATAGTTATGGTGATAACTAGATCATAGCCTCCCATTAAGTGGATGATAATGGGTCTATCAGTTGGATAATCATTGGAGGCCCAAAGGCCTGATGCTTATCGGCTGATGGAATTGTCATTCATAATATGATTTCTTAACTGCATCTTTCTAAATGGTGGTTAGGTTAGCCAACCAAAGTTTGGCCTAATCATTCATTGGCTAGATGGGCTAAGTATGGTCATGTTAATGGTTGGACCTAACCAGACCTTTTCAGTAGAGGCCAAAGCCTACTGATTAGGAACTGGAGTAAAATTAAAATTACTAAAATTGTTTAGAAAAATAATTGGTTATGAACCTACCCTTAGATGTACATGGGTTGGCCAACCAAAGTTGGACTTGTGTGCAGTCTAAGTAGATTCTAGTACCCACTAAGGAATTAGGGTAATTCCTTGAATTGGAGGCAGAGACTATCAATTCGAATAAAATAATGGGAGAAATCTTTTGATTAAAGTCCAAATCTTTAGGTTTAATGAATCAATTACTAATTAAGTTATGATTTTCCTTTACGCAGATATGGCCACTTTCCTATCGCTTCGATCATTGTTGGACAATGATAAGTTGGTAGGACTCAACTTCGGTAGCTGGTACTGAAAGTTGAAGATAGTCCTGGAGCATGAACGGATCCTATATGTGATAATGGATCCTACACCTGAGGAGCCAGCTGCCAATGCACGTGAAACAGTCAGAGACACTTACCAGAAGTGGCTCAGTGACCGGACCACGGTGCGCTGCATCATGCTGGCTGCCATGAGCGACGAGTTCAGTCGTAGATTTGAGATGACTCAGCCAAAGGACATGCTTCAAGTGTTGGAGGATGCCTTTGGCACACCCGATGACGTGGAGAGGCACAAGACTAGTTGTGCCATCTTCAATGCCAAAATGCGGGATGGTGCCTGTCACTGATCATGTATTATACATGATCGAGCTGATTGAGCGTTTGAGCAAGCTCAGCTTTTCCTTGCATGAGCAGCTTGGGAAAGATGCAATACTAAACTCGCTGCCCAAGTCTTATCTTCCATTCCTTATTCATTATAGAATGACAAAGCCTGAAGTAAACTACTACGGGTTACCGAGGTTGCTTTGGAACTTTGAGAATGATCACCCACTCCACAAGGAGTCGGTGAACTTAATGGGAGGTTCGTCTTCTGGTTCTCGACCCTTTAAGTAAGAAAAAAAGAACAAGAAGAAGAAAGTGAAGAAGGTGCAAGTTCAAGCTGGGACATCAGTACAGGACCAGACCAGAAAGATCAAGCCTGATAAGAGTCAAGCTGAATGCTTTTAAAAGAAACGGGGGCACTGGAAGAGGAACTGTCCCCAGTACATTGCTTCCCTGGACTCGAACAGGCAGAGAAAGAAGCAAGCTGTGCTGGGCAAGGTATTTATACGATAACTCCTTGCAATTTTTCTATTTGTGATATAACTGACTAGGTATTGGATACCGGTAGCCCTTACCATATTTGCAATTCGTTGCAGGGGTTGCAGGTCAGTAGGAGATTCGAGTAAGGCGAGAGGTTTCTGAACGTTGGAGATGGAATCTTAAAACTTGTATTTTAGTCCCATACAGTTGTTCTCAATGATTATCGTTTCTGTCCCAGTTTTTTTTTAAATGCCATTTCTATAGATCTTCTGGCCAAAAATGATTATGAAATTTCAATAAAGAAACGAGTTTGTAATATCATTATGAATGGTGTTACTATTTTTTGTGAACATTTGAACAATGGTGTGTATATGTTATCACAACCTGTTAACGTAGTCTATTCTACTGGCAAGCACCTAGATTAGATAGTGTATCAGATATCTACTTATGACATTGTAGACTTGGTCATATAAACAAGAACAGGATAAACAGGTTGACTCAAGAGAGAATCCTCGAAATCAGTGATTGTGAATCACTTCCAACCTGTGAATCCTGTCTTCTTGATAAAATGACCAAGTCATCTTTTACTGGAAAAGTTGAGAGAGCTACTGAGCTGTTGGGCCTAGTACATACTGATGTATGCGGGCCTATGAGCACAAGTGGTAGAGGTGGATATTTCTACTTCATCACTTTCACAGATGATCTATCCAGATATGGATGTCTATCTGATGAAACATAGTCGAATTCATTTAAAATGTTCAAATAATTCCGAAGTGAAGTAGAAAAACAAACTGGGAAGAGTATTAAAACTCCTCGGTCTGACCGAGGAGGGGAATACCTTTCTGATAAATTTCTCACATATCTTAGGAGAGAATGGGATTCTCTCCCAATGGACTCCTCCAGGAACACCACAGCATAATGGTGTGTCTGAAAGGAGAAATCGGACTCTGTTAGACATGGTCCGATCCATGATAAGTTTTGCCAGCTTGCCGATATCCTTCTGGGGATATGCACTCAAATTGACCTGTTATCTGTTAAACAGAGTTTCAAGTAAGTCTGTAATTAAGACTCCATATGAGATATGGACAGGACGTAAGCCAGCACTTTCACATCTTAGGGTCTAGGGGTGCCCGACGTATGTCAAACAGTTAGTTACAGATAAACTTGGACCTAGGTCTGACAAATGCACATTCATAGGATACCCCAAAGAGACCAAAGGATATTTTTTTACCATGCTGATGAACAAAAGGTGTTCGTCAGCCTTAAGACAACCTTTTTAGAAAAAAAGTTCCTTGATGAAGGAACCATTGCCTCTAAGATTGAACTTGACGAAGTTCAACAGGTAGAAGGACCGACACCAATAGCTGAACTTGAGTCAGATTTGATTAGATCAGATCCGGAGCCCAATGTACCTGCACCATTAAGGCGATCCGGTAGAGTAACGCGTCAGCCGGACAGATACTACGATTTCTTGGTCCGAAACAATGATCCCATTGAACTCGATGAGAACGATGAGGATCCGATCAACTATATGGATGCAATGCAGAGACCTGATTCCGAGAAATGGCTTGAAGTCATGAAATCCAAAATGGAGTCCATAAAGGTCAACGATGTATGGACATTGGTTGACCCAGCTGAAAGGGTTAAACCCATTGGGTGTAAATGGGTCTTCAAAAAAAAGAGGGATGCAGACGGAAAGGTGGAGACCTATAAAGTCCATCTGGTTGCAAAGGGGTATCGTCAACATTATGGTATTGACTATAACGAGACGTTCTCCCCTGTGGCAATGCTCAAATCTATTCGGATAATGCTTGCAATAGCTGCCCATCTGGATTATGAGATCTGGCAGATGGATGTAAAAACAGCTTTCCTGAATGGAGAGCTGACCGAAGAGGTGTATATGATACAACCTAAGGGGTTTACATCCACAGATGAGTCCAAGGTGTGCAAGCTTCGGAGATCCATTTATGGATTGAAGTAAGCTTCTCGAAGTTGGAACATGCATTTTGATAAGGTGATCGAAACGTATGACTTCGTTAAGAACGGAGGTATTCCTTATCTTGTATGTGGATGACATTCTCTTAATCGGAAATGACATCCCCGCACTACAGGGAATAAAAATTTGGTTGTCATCGCAGTTCTCCATGAAGGACTTGGGTGAAGCATCCTACATCCTAGAGATGAAGATCTATAGGGATAGATCTAAAAGAATGCTTAGATTACCCCAGTCCACGTACATAGACACTGTGCTGAAGAGATTCAGCATGGAGAATTACAAGAAGGACTATCTACCGATAGGCCATGGAATTTCTCTCTGAGAAGGATTGTCCGATAACTCCTGAAGAGAGAGCGTATGAGTAGAGTCCCATATGCTTCGACCGTAGGATCTATCATGTACGCCATGACATATACAAGGCCAGATGTGACATACTCACTAGGAGTAGTGAGTAGATACCAATCAGATCCTGGAGAAAACCACTAGCAAGTGGTTAAAGCCATCCTTAAGTATTTGAGAAATACTAAAGACCAATGGTTGGTTTATGACGAGTCAGATCTGAAACTTGTGGGGTTCATAGACTCCAGCTTTCAATCTGACCATGATGACAGCAGAAGCGTGTCGGGTTATATCTTTACTCTGAATGGTGGAGCCATCTGTTGGAAGAGTTCCAAGCAGCATACTATGACAAACTCTGTTTGTGAGATGGAGTACATCGCAGCAACGGATGCCGCGAAGAAAGCTGTGTGGCTGAGAAAATTCATCATCGAGCTCGAAGTAGCACCCTCCCTCGATGGTCCGATCCTGCTCTACTGCGACAGCACCGATGCCATAGCTCAGGCGAAGGAACCCAAAGCAGACCAGTGGACGAAGTACATTTTATGCCGCTTCCATCTGGTCTGGGAGATCATGGATCGAGGTGACGTCGACTTTCAGAAAATCGACGAAAAGGAGAACTTAGCCGACCCCTTCACTAAAGCCCTGACGATAAAGGAGTTCGATAACCACAAGTCGAAGATGGGTATTATATACTGTGCCAAATGGCTTTAGGACAAGTGAGAGTTGTTGGAAAATATGTCCCAAAAGTCAGTCGTCAACCGGTTGACGGTTGAGCAACCTTTTATTGTAATTGATTTGTTAATAAATAAAATATATTTTTGGCATGTTCATCCCAAGTTTTCATCTTCTAATGAACTCTGTTGTTGTGACGAAGTCTTTAGAACTATTTAGGTTCGATAAAGAGAGGATTTATCGATTAGTCCTTAAAACTGTTCACGATCAAATGATAGGCTGTTAATAAGGACGACAGCTTCTATCGAGCATAGATCACTGTAGGCCACATGGGTTGGTTGACCCACCTGAAAGGGTTAAACCCATTGGGTGTAAATGGGTCTTCAAAAGGAAGAGGGACGCAGACGGAAAAATGGAGACCTATAAAGCCCGTCTGATTGCAAAGGGGTATCGTCAACATTATGGTATTGACTATAACGAGACGTTCTCCTCTGTGGCAATGCTCCAATTCATTCGGATAATGCTTGCAATAGCTGCCCATCTGGATTATGAGATCTGACAGATGGATGTAAAGACAGCTTTCCTGAATGGAGAGCTGACCGAAGAGGTGTATATAATACAACCTGAGGGATTTACATCTACAGATGAGTCCAAGGTGTGCAAGCTTCAGAGATCCATTTATAGATTGAAGCAAGCTTCTCGAAGTTGGAACATGCATTTTGATAAAGTGATCGAAACGTATGGCTTCGTTAAGAACGGAGAAGAGCTCTGCATTTATAAATGGGCAAATGGTCCAGTTGTGGTATTCCTTATCTTGTATGTGGATGACATTCTCTTAATCGGAAATGACATCCCCGCACTATAGGAAATAAAAGTTTGGTTGTCATCGCAGTTCTCCATGAAGGACTTGGGTGAAGCATCCTACATCCTAGGGATGAAGATCTATAGGGAGATCTAAAAGAATGCTTGGGTTATCCCAGTCCACGTACATAGACACTGTGCTGAAGAGGTTCAGCATGGAGAATTACAAGAAAGGCTATCTACCGATAGGCCATGGAATTTCTCTCTAAGAAGGATTGTCCGACAACTCCTGAAGAGAGAACGTATGAATAGAGTCCCATATGCTTCGACCGTAGGATCTATTATGTACGCCATGACATGTACAAGGCCAGATGTGGCATACTCACTAGGAGTAGTGAATAGATACCAATCTGATCCTGGAGAAAACCACTAGCAAGTGGTTAAAGCCATCCTTAAGTATTTGAGAAATACTAAAGACCAATAGTTGGTTTATGGCGAGTCATATCTAAAACTTGTGGGGTTCAGACTCCAGCTTTCAATCTGACCATGATGACAGCAGAAGCGTGTCGGATTATATCTTTACTCTGAATGGTGGAGCCATTTGCTGGAAGAGTTCCAAACAGCATACTATGGCATACTCTGTTTGTGAGATGGAGTACATCACAGCAATGAATGCCGCGAAGGAAGCTGTAGCTGAGGAAATTCATCACCGAGCTCGGAGTAGCACCCTCCCTCGATGGTCCGATCCTACTCTACTGCGACAGCACCGGTGCCATAGCTCAGGCGAAGGAACCCAAAGCACACCAGCGGACGAAGCACATTTTACGCCGCTTCCATCTGGTCCAGGAGATCGTGGATCGAAGTGACGTCGACTTTCAGAAGATCGACAAAAAGGAGAACCTAGCTGACCCCTTCACTAAAGCCCTAGCGATAAAGGAATTAGACAACCACAAGTCGAAGATCGGTATTATATACTGTGCCAAATGGCTTTAAGACAAGTGAGAGTTATTGGAAAATATGTCCCAAAAGCCAATCGTCAACCGGTTGACGGTTGAGCAACCTTGCATTGTAATTGATTTGTTAATAAATAAAATATATTTTTGGCATATTCATCCCAAGTTTTCATCTTCTATTGAACTCTGTTGTTGTGATGAAGTCTTTAGAACTATTTAGGTTCGATAAAGAGAGGATTTATCGATTAGTCCTTAAAACTGTTCACGACCAAATGATAGGCTGTTAATAAGGACGACAACTTCTATCGAGCATAGATCACTGTAGGCCATATGGGTTTGTTGTCCTCTTAACCAAAGAGTATGGAGACACTGGTATGGCATACAGGTGAGATGTAAGGGTACATCATTATTGAACGTGACTAGCTCCAGAACATTCTGCTGTCGAGAATGTCTCTGATGGGATATAGGTATAAGTGTCATTTAGACCTGAGATCGCCTCAGTGACTTGCAAGCAACTCACTGTGCTTTGATACTGGACTAACTGAATTTCTAATTCAGTGACGGAAGGCTTCTAGGCACAGTCAAGTACTTGCGAAGTCGGAGTTTGATCAATATAGGATTGACCACTCTAAGAGTTGGAGAAGAATGAGTCACTGTATTTCAATTTAGCAAAACCTTGACCAGAGTAATCGATCAGATGGATTTAATATTTTGAAATATAATGTGGACAACCTGATCGGAGTTGACAGTTGAACTTTGAGGTGTCCTATGAACATTTTGATCAAGGGGATGAATTATATAGAAACTTTATCTGCATGGGTTCTAAGGATGTTGTTCTACACATTCGACCTATCCGACCGTCGGGTACCATTGCTAGATGGTCACTTCGATTGGTACTGAAATTTGTTCCTGTGCTACCAGCTTAGGCTCGGACCTATGAGGTCACACATATTAGAGTTCACGATCCGATCGGATGGTTGATCAATGATTAAGAATCATTCTAGGATTAAACGATCAATACGATTGACATTTAACTTAGTGCAAGTGTTGTAGGAGGATCGATTAGCAATTCGATTGCTAATTGGCTTAATTTGATTAAGCCAATGGGCTGAGATTAAGTCTAATTGAATATGATTTGATTAGATTTGGTTTGGACTTGATTGGACCAAGTCTAATTGGTTTATTAGATAAGCCAAATGCAAGGAAAAACTAGTTCTAGTTCAAATAGGACTTAAATCAACATAATTTCTAATTTGATTAAAAAATTAAATCATATTTAAATCAAATTTAATCTGATTAAATTAGACTCTTAATTGGGTTAAAACCTATTTTAATTAGGTTGATTTGGTTTAGATTTGATTTGGTTTGAGAAACCAAATTTGAACAAATCATAGATTGACTAGGATTCCACCTTGCACCACCTTAGCCCCCCACGCCCACTCTCTCTTATCCTATGCCCACTCTCTCTTATTTTATGCGATAAAACCCTCTCTTCTAGGTCTTCACACACGCCCAAAACTCTCCTCTCTTTCTCTTACATGGAATGTTGTTGTGGACCAAGTCAAAGTAGGAATTAGTTTGGATTTCAAATTCTATGAGATAGAGTTTTAGGAAACCAAAACTCTTTCCTTATGGCACTGATTTTACCCAGATTTTTTTTGGAATTTTCGTGACTTTTATGACACATAATATGCGCCCTTTGATGGTGGTCTACGGAAGAAAAAGGAGGGGACGCCCAAGAGTTGGGCGCCCCTTGTCTTACCTTGTTTTGATAATCCTTGTCTAGATATTTGATCTAGACAAGGACTCTTCATATCTCTCTATTTAAAATGAATTTCTTCATGAAATTTTCGTGGAACACAGAGCATTGAGAGACCTTTGGGGCATCCAAAAATCAAGGAGAAAGAGTTTTAGAGCGTGGAGATCTAATAGACACAAAACTAGATGTCTGGGTTAGAGCAAAGAAAAGAAGAAAAGGATCTTCTTCTAGAGTTGCTGGGTTCATCTCTTCCCTTCCTCTATCTGTAAGTTTTCTAAGAGTGTCTCATTTAAAACTCCTACTTCTCATCTTTGGAAGAATCCAAATCAAAGAGACATCTGATCGACCATCGAAGAAGGATCAGCACAGTACTAGCATACTGTGCTGATTTTCTAGACCAAGACTTCTGATCGTGATTCATGGGCTCGTGTGGACGACTCCTAGAAGCCGGACGTGTGTGCGGCTCGCAACATCATCCTTAAGCCCGCATCAGCAAAGTTAGAACATCTAACTTTCAAAATAATAGATCTGATCTATTATATTTTACATACATTAGGTGTAGTATAGAAACATGTTGATATGATCAACATGTAGTTCTTGCTCTTTATATTTTAATTTCTGATTTAATGCCATGTAATAATCATATAATAGGATCCTAGATCTAGGGATTCTCTGATTTTATAAGATAAATTTTGATTTATTCTAGTCTTCCGCTGCCTGATCTTGAAAAAGTTTCAAGATCTAACCCTAAAACCCTAGATCTGGTTCCTTCGTTTATATGATAACTCCTTGCAATTTCTCTATTTGTGATATAACTGACTGGGTATTGAATACCGATAGCCCTTACCATATTTGAAATTCGTTTGCAGGGGTTGCAGATCAGTAGAAGATTCGAGCAAGACGAGAGGTTCCTGAACGTTGGAGATGGAAGACCAGTTCCAATTCTAGCATTAGGAATCTTGAAACTTGAATTTGAGTCCCATACAGTTGTTCTTAATGATTGTCATTTTTGTCCCAGTTTTTTTTAAATATCATTTCTGTAGGCCTTCAGGTCAAAAATGATTATGAAATTTCAATAAAGAAACAAGTTTGTAATATCATTATGAATGGTGTTACTATTTTTTATGGATATTTGAACAATGGTGTGTATATGTTATCACAACCTGTTAACGTAGTCTATTCTACTAGCAAGCACCCTAGATTAGATAGTGTATCAGATATCTACTTATGGCACTGTAGGCTAGGTCATATAAACAAAAACATGATAAACAGGTTGACTCAAAAGGGAATACTCGAAGTCAGTGATTGTGAATCACTTGCAACCTGTGAATCCTGTCTTGATAAAATGACCAAATCACCTTTTACTGAAAAAGGTGAGAGAGCTACTAAGCTCTTGGGCCTAGTACATACTGATGTATGCGGGCCCATGAGCACAAGTACTAGAGGTGGATATTTCTACTTCATCACTTTCACGAATGATTTATCCAGATATGGATATGTCTATCTGATGAAACATAAGTCGGATTCATTTGAAATGTTCAAATGATTCCAAAATGAAGTAGAAAAACAAACTGGGAAGAATATTAAAACTCTTCGGTCTGACCGAGGAGGGGATTACCTTTTTGGTGAGTTTCTCACATATCTAGAAGAGAATGGAATTCTCTCCCAATGGACTCCTCCAGGAACACCACAGCATAATGGTGTCTGAAAGGAGAAATCAGACTCTGTTAGACATGGTCCGATCCATGATGGGTTTGCCAGCTTGTCGATATCCTTCCGAGGATATGCACTCGAATCGGCCTGTTATCTGTTAAATAGAATTCCAAGTCTGTAATTAAGACTCCATATGAGATATGGACAGAGCGTAAGCCAGCACTTTCACACCTTAGGGTCTGGGGATGCCCGGCCTATATCAAATGGTTAGTTACAGATAAACTTGGACCTAGGTCTATAAATGCACATCCATAAGGTACCCCAAAGAGACCAAAGAATATTTTTTCTACCATGATGATGAACAAAAGGTATTCGTCAGTCTTAAGGCAACCTTTTTAGAAAAGTTCTTTGGTGAAGAAACTGTTGCTTCTAAGGTTGAACTTGATGAAGTTCAATAGGTAGAAGGACCGACACCAATAGCTGAACTTGAGTCGGATTTGATTAGATCAGATCCGGACCCCAACGTACCTGCACCATTAAGGCGATCCAGTAGAGTACCGCGTCAGCCGGACAGATACTACGGTTTCTTAGTCCAGGACGGTGATCCCATAAAACTCGATGAGAATGATGAGGATCCGATCACTTAAATGAATGCAATGCAGAGACCTGATTCTGAAAAATGGCTTGAAGCCCTGCAATCCGAAATAGAGTCCATGAAGGTCAACAATGTATGGACATTGATTGACCCACCTGAAGGGGTTAAACCCATTGGGTGTAAATGGGTCTTCAAAACGAAGAGGGATGCAGACGGAAAGGTGGAGATCTATAAAGCCCGTCTGATTGCTAAGAGGTATCGTCAACGTTATGGTATTGACTATGACGAGACGTTCTCCCCTGTGGCAATGCTCAAATCTATTCGGATAATGCTTGCAATAGCTGTCCATCTGGATTATGAGATCTGGCAGATGGATGTAAAGACAGCTTTCCTAAATGAAGAGCTGACCGAAGAGGTGTATATGATACAACCTGAGGGGTTTACATCCACAGATGAGTCCAAAGTGTGCAAGCTTCAAAAATCCATTTATGGATTGAAGCAAGCTTCTCGGAGTTGAAACATGTGTTTTGATAAGGTGATCAAAATGTATGGCTTCGTTAAGAACGGAGAAGAGCCCTGCATCTATAAATGGGCAAATGGTCCAGTTGTGGTATTTCTTGTCTTGTATGTGGATGACATTCTCTTAATCGGGAATGACATCCCTGCACTACAGGGAATAAAAATTTGGTTGTCATCGCAGTTCTTCATGAAGGACTTGGGTGAAGCATCCTACATCCTAGGGATGAAGATATATAGGGATAGATCTAAAAGGATGCTTGGGTTATCCCAGTCCACGTACATAGACACTGTGCTGAAGAGGTTCAACATGGAGAATTCCAAGAAGGGCTATCTACCGATAGACCATGTAATTTCTCTCTAAGAAGGATTGTCCAACAACTCCTGAAGAGAGAAAATGTATGAGTAGAGTCCCATATGCTTCGGCCGTGGGATCTATCGTGTACGCCATGACATGTACAAGACCAGATGTAGCATACTCACTAGGAGTAGTAAGTAGATACCAATCTGATCTTGGAGAAAACCACTGGAAAGTGGTTAAAGCCATCCTTAAGTATTTAAGAAATACTAAGGATCAATGGTTGGTTTATGGCGAGTCAGATCTGAAACTTGTGGGGTTCACAGACTCCAGCTTTCAATCTGACTATGATGACAGCAGAAGCGTGTCGGGTTATATCTTTATTCTGAATGGTGGAGCTATCTACTGAAAGATTTCCAGCAGCATACTGTGGCAGACTCTGTTTGTGAGGCGGAGTACATCGCAGCATTGCATGCCGCGAAGGAAGCTGTGGCTGAGGAAATTCATCACCGAGCTCGGAGTAGCACCCTCTCTCGATGGTCCAGTCCTGCTCTACTGCGACAGCACTGGTGCCATAGCTCAGACAAAGGAACTCAAAGCACACCAGCGAACAAACCACATTTTGCGCCACTTCCACCTGATCCGAAAAATCGTGGATCGAGGTGACGTCGATCTTCAGAAGATCGACGGAAAGAAGAACCTGACCGACCCTTTCACTAAAGCCCTGACGATAAAAGAGTTCGACAACCATAAGTCGAAGATGGGTATTAGATACTGTGCCAAGTGGCTTTAGGACAAGTGGAAGTTGTTGGAAAATATGTCCCAAAAATCAATCGTCAACCTGTTGACGGTTGAGCAACCTTGTATTGTAATTGATTTGTTAATAAATAAAATATATTTTTTGGCATTTTCATCATAAGTTTTCATCTTCTAATAAACTCCATTGTTATGATGAAGTCCTTAGGACTATTTAGATTCGATAAAGAGAGGATTTATCGATTAGTCCTTAAAACTGTTCACGACCAAATGATGGACTGTTAATAAGGACGACAGCTTCTATCGAGCATAGATCGCTGTAGGCCATATGGATTGGTTGTCCTCTTAACCAAAGAGTATGAAGACACTGGTATGGCATACAAGTGAGATATAAGGGTACATCGTCATTGAACGTGACCAACTCCAGAGCATTCTGCAGTCGAGAATGTCTCTGATAGGATATAGATATAAGTGTCCCTTAGACCTGAGATCGCCTCAGTGACTTGCAAGCAACTCACTGTGCTTTGGTACTGGACTAACTGAATTTCTAATTCAGTGACGGAAGGCTTCTGGGCACAGTCAAGTACTTGCGAAGTCAGAGTGTGATCAAGATGGGATTGACCACTCCAAAAGTTGGAGAAGAATGAGTCGCTGTATTTCAATTTAGCAAAATCTTGGCCAGGATAATCCATCAGATGGATTTGATATTTTGAAATACAATGTGGACAACCTGATCAGAGTTGACAGTTGAACTCTGAGGTGTCCTATGAGCATTTTGGTCAAGGAGATGAATTATATAAAAATTATATCCGCATGGGTTCTAAGGATGTTGTTCTACACATTCGACCTATCCGACCGTCGAGTACCATTGCTAGATGGTACTTCGATTGGTACAGGAATTTATTCCTGTGCTATCAGCTTAGGTTCGGACCTATGAGGTCACACACACATTAGAGTTCACGATCCGATCGGATAGTTGATCAACGATTAAGAATCATTCTAAGGTTAAACGATCAATATGATTGACATTTAACCTAGTGCAAGTGTTGCAGGAGGATCGATTAGCAATTCAATTGCTAACTGGCTTAATTTGATTAAGCCAATGGACTGAGATTAAGTCTAATTGAATATGATTTAATTAGATTTGATTTGGACTTGATTGGACCAAATTCAATTGGTTTATTGGATAAGCCAAATGCAAGGAAAAACTAGTCCTAATTCAAATAGGACTTGAATCAACCTAATTTCTAATTTAATTAAAAAAATTAATCAGATTTAAATCTAATTTAATCTGATTAAATTAGGCTCTTAATTGGGTTAAGACCTATTTTAATTAGATTAATTTGATTTTGATTTGATTTGGTTTGAGAAACCAAATTTGAATAAGTCATAGATTGAATCCTAGTCTTACTAGAATTCTACCTTGCGCCACCTTAGCCCGTCACACCCACTCTCTCTTATCCCACGCCCACTCTCTCTTATTTTGTGCAACAAAACCCTCTCTCCCAAGTCTTCACGCATGCCCAAAATTTTTTTTTCTCTCTTACATGAAATGTAGTTGTGGACCAAGTCAAAGTAGGAATTAGTTTGAATTTCAAATTTTATGAGATAGAGTTTTAGGAAACCAAAACTCTTTCCTTGTGGCACTGATTTTAACCAAATTTTTTTTTGAGATTTTCATGACTTTTATGGCACATAATATGCACCCTTTGCTAGTGATCCACGATAGAAAAAGAAGGGACGCCCAAGAGTTGGGCGCCCCTTGTCTTGTCTTGTTTGAATAATCCTTGACTAGGTATTTGACCTAGACAAGGGCTCTTCATATCTCTCTATTTAAAACGAATTTTTTCATGAAATTTTCATGGAACACAGAGCATTGAGAGACCTTTGGGGCGTCCAAAAATCAAGGAGAAAGAGTCTTGGGGCGTGGAGATCTAATAGACACAAAACTAGTTATCTGGGTTAGAGCAAAGAGAAAAAGAAGAAGATCTTCTTCTAGAGTTGCTAGGTTCATCTCTTCTCTTCCTCCATCTGTAAGTTTTCTGATAGTGTCTCATCTAAAACTCCTACTTCTCATCTTTGGAAGAGTCCAAATCAAGGAGGCATCTGATCGACTATCGAAGAAGGATCAGCGCAGTACTAGCATATTGTGTTGATTTTCTGGACCAAGACTTCTGATCGTGATTCGTGGGCTCGTATGGACGACTCCTAGAGGTTGGATGCGTGTGCGGCTCGCAACATCATCCTCAAGTCCGGATCAGCAAAGTTAGAATGTCTAACTTGCAAGGTAATAGATCTGATCTATTATATTTTACATACATTAGATGTAGTATAGAAACATGTTGATATGATCAACATGCAGTTCTTGCTCTTTATATTTCATTTTCTGATTTAATGCCATGTAATAATCATGCAATAGGATCTTAGATCTAGGGATTCTCTGATTTTACAAGATAAATTTTGATTTATTTTAGTCTTCCACTGCCTGATCTTGAAATAACCCTGAAACCCTAGCTCTGGTTCCATCAATATGAGTGAGGCTAATATGTCTCTTTTGAGCAAATGGAATCTATTGTGGTCAGAAAGTCAGGAAGCTCAACTTTTATGAGCATTGTCTATGGAAAGAAGTGTAGAGCGAAGTTCAGCATAGCAGTCGACAGGATAAAGGACATATTAGATTATATCCATTTTAATCTTTGGGGCCTGCACCTTTTCAATCTAAAGGTGGTTCTCGATATTTATTGACTTTCATCGATGATTTTTCAAGAAGAATTTGGATATACTTTCTAAAACACAAGAATAAAATCTCTCACTTTTAAGAAATAGAAAATATTTTTTGAAAAACAATGCAACAAGAAAATCAAGAGATTGAGAACTAATAATGGCATGGAGTTTTATGAGGGTCAATTTAATGAGTTCTGTGAGATTGAAGACACTGTGAGACACCACAATAGAATGGTATTGCAGAATATATGAATAGAACTTTTTTAAAAAGAATATGATGTATACTTTCTCAATCTGATTTATATCGGGATTTTTGGACTGAAGCTGTTAACATGACTTGTTACTTGATGAATAAATCTCCATCCACTGCTATTAAGATGAAAATTCCTATTGATATATCATCTAGCACACATGCTAATTGTTTTATTTTTAAGATATTTAGTTGTCAGGCTTATGCACATATCAGTAATAGTAAACTTGGAGAAAGCAGACAGAAATGTATGTTCCTTAATTATCAATCTAGAGTGAAAGGCCACAAATTATGGTGTGTTAAGTCTAGTTCACAAAGATTTATGATCAATAAAGATGTTAAATTTTATGAAAAGACTATGCTTCATTTAAGTAAGAGTCAGTTGCTATAGATAAAGATCATGATGTTGATAAGCAATTAGAGCTTGAGGTTAGACCTTCAATTCATCCATCACAGAATAATACTTCAATTCAGCCAATTCAAGGTGATGAGCCTGAGATTTTTGATAAGAGATACCCCGCAAGAGCAGCAGTACACCATAGCCACCGATAGATCCAGACAAATTAGACCCCCTTAAAGATATGGATATATAAATTATCTCTTTTTCTTTGTCTACGAGAGAGTCTATTAAGGTTCAAGATTCTATTAGTTATCATGAGACCATCACTAACAACGAGTGATCTATTGCTATGAGTGAGAAAATTTGAGTCTTTTCATAAGAATCAGACATGGAAGCTTGTGATACCACCACAAGGTCAGAAGATTGTCAGGTACACAAGTTATCAAGAAAGAAATCCCATAGGTCAAGGTTCAAAGCACGCTTGGTTGCACATGGCTACGATTAGAGAGAAGGTATAGGCTTTCATGAAGTTTTTTCTCCTTTGTGAAACATAGCTCTATTTGTGTGTTTTGGTTGCCATTATTGTATTGTTTGATTTAGAACTTGAGCAGCTTGATGTCAAGACAACTTTCTTAAAAAATGAGCTTGAGGAACCAGTTTACATGTAGCAGCCAGAGGATCCAAGTGTTTATTGTTCAGGGTAAAGAGAACCATATTTGCTTATTAAAAAAATCATTGTATGGTTTGAATCAATCTCTAAGACAGTAGTATAAACGATTTGATGTATTTATACTTGGGCATGATTACTTTTAGAGTGACTATGACATTTGTGTCTATCATAGGAGGCTTGCAGATTAATCTTTTCTCTATTTGTTACTTTATATTGATGACATGCTTATTGCAGCAATGAATACATCTGAGATTAAAAAGTTAAAGGCTCAACTTAGCAGTGAATTTGAATTGAAGGACTTGAGTGCAGCAAAGATGATTTTGGGTATAAAGATTCACAGGGTTGATGCACCGACAGATTGTTCTTGTCACAAAAAAATTATATTATGAAAGTGTTTGAGTATTTTGGTATACAGGATTGCAATCTAGTGAGTACTCTACCTGGAGCACATTTTAGACTTTCAACTACTTGTCTCCACAAACAAATGAGAAGCACATGTCACTGTTCCATATGCTAGTGTGATACGATCGTGATGTTGTCGTTAGGACACCGTGATTATCAATCAAATTCCGACTTCAATAAAAATTAAAAATACATAAAAAGTAGTGAGTCGGATCGAATCCACAGAGAAGGCAGGATTTTAATTTGAAATCTTTAATTTTTGTAAAAAAAATAAAATTTTGATGAAAGTAATTTAAGTCGAAAAATAAAAATTAAAAGTATAAAAAATAAATCGGGTACTAAGATCTACTATTTAGATCCTAGTATTTACTTGTAATAAAAATAAATAACAAAAATTTAAAGTGCATAAAATAAATTGATACTAATATCTACTAACTAGATTCTAGCATCTACTTGCAAAAAATAAAAGACAGAAATTTAAAGTGCAAGAAAATAAATTTTGCATTAATTGAAATTGAAATTCAAGTACAAAAAATTTAAAAAGAACAACAAAATAAAAAAAATAAAACTGTAACGAGGATCTGAAGTGGATCAGCCAAACCTCGTCGGAAAGATGGTTGATGATCTCTCCTTCTTCCGTCGTACTCCGTAGAGCGAACCGACTTTTCTCCTTCTTCTTCTTGGGTCTTTAAAGCTATTTTATTTTTTTCTCTATTTTTTTCCTCACTTTCTACTGATTTTTTTTGCTTCCTAGACTTATTCCCGGATTCCCTATTTATAAGTGAATTTTTCATATTTTTTTGATAGGAAAAGGTGTCCTAAAACCTTTAAAAATCATTTTAATCTCCTAAAAATATTCCTGGCCATCGGATCAAGCTTGAACCGTCCAGATCTGCCCGAAAAATCAATGTTTTAATCCGAATCAAAGTCGGATCGAATGTCAGCCATCCGATCTGGGTTCTGATGAAGTTCTGGCTGTCGTATCGCGCAAAAGATCTATTCAAAGTCGGGAACGTTCTCAACCGTCCGATCGCTTGATGGATCGCTTCTAGGCCGTCGGATCGCGCAAATCCTCTTCTTATAAACCGGCAGCAAACGTGGACCGTCGAATCTGGGTCGGAATGGATGTCAGCTGTTGGATCGCGTACAGAATCCTTCTCTCGCTGTGAGCCGCCTTGTGGACCGCGTGAAATTTCCTGTGGACCGTGCCCTGATTTCGTGGACTGACCGGCTGGTCCACCGTGCACCAAAGGTAATAAAAATTATTTTTTAGGATATTTTGACTTGATTTTTTGCTTCAATTTTTGCCTGAAAAATAAGAAAAAATATGCATTAAATTCTTCCAAAATTTTTCATTATTTTAATACTTAAATTGCTCAATTAAATTAACATCTATTTTTCATAAATATTCTCTAATTTCATATTTTTTTTAAAATTATTTATTTTTGCAAAAAAATTCAATTTGTTCATAAAATTAGGTTTTTTAGAAGATGTTAGCACCATAAATTATCAAAAATACCTACAATAAATACAAAAATATACCACTTATCGCACCCCCCAACTTGAACTTTGCTCGTCCTCGAGTAAAAAAAAAAATTTAAAATTAAGTACTGTTTAACTTAAAGTTTCAAATTTCACCAAACAATTTTCAAAAGGACCACTAATATTCAGTAGAGAGTAAATGAGATATATCATTAGGATATTAATACTAGTCAATATAAGAGTTAAACTAAGAACACTAAATTTTTTGTGAATTTTTCTAAATTATTCCTACCTTTATCTCCAAATCATTCACCTTCATATGAACAAGTATATTGTTACTTCCGTTCTTCATTTGTTGAACCCCTTTTTTTTCTCTTTTTTTTAAATATTGTACCGCTATTGAATGTCTTAACCCTTTAAGCTTTTTTTGATCCATGTAGCGAGTTTTCAATCAATGACTCCTAAATCAGATGGCTTTAGGGCACTAGATATAGAATACCCCTCGGACCTACTTGCTCGAATCAAACAGACTACGAGTTAAAACTAGCTTTACAACAAACCTTCTTTGCCCTTCATATCTTTTGATGCGAAACTCAATGCTTGCTTAGGCAAAAAGGCCCGATTACTCAGCATAAAGTACTTGAAATTTTTTTTTATATATATGAAAAAACATATAGTTACCCTACATAAGCCCATAAAAAGTTAACTCTTCTTTAATGCTGGTAGAAAAATTTAGAAATGCTCAAAGAAAACTGTTTAAGTTCTAAACTTAACTCTTTATTGAGTTTTCTTAATACTTGATCCCTCAATATCTCATAAACTCTCTAATCTGTACATCAATTTTCTTTTAAAAATGCTTGGTTTAACTTGATTCTTAAGTATAATCAGATGCTTAAATACTAAATACTAACTTACTTGAGGACTTTAAAAATTTAAAAATTTTTATTATCCCCCCAACTTAATCCACATTGTCCTCAATGGAGTAGAAAAAATGAAGGGTGCATGTAAAGAGAAAGAAAAAAAGAGAGATTATCTGATCTAGAAGTCTTTTCAAAATTGATTCTCCCCCCAACTCAGCCAATATTGTCTTTAGATCCCTAAAAGATACTAAGTAAGACTCGATTATCCTAAACAAAATACAAAAGAGAGCAAAAGTAAAAGCAAAAACTGAAAACTGGGTTGCCTCCCAGAAAGCGCTAAATTTACCGTCTTCAGCCAGACCATGCCGATTCTCTTACCTATCCCGTGTCAAATATTGGACTGACAAATTCCAATGGTTTTGGATTGCCAATCTTAGGAAGATGGCTTATAATAAATTTCAGTATTTTGTTGCCAATCCTCAGAATGTATTTTATATCCTCCTTAATTTTAGAAAGATAATTCACAAACCCTTGTTTATCAAGAATTTCTCCTATTTATTCTTCTAAAATGCTCATGAATTGAATTTTTGGATTAAGAGTTGAGTTTGAAGTAATGGGTGCTGAAAGAGTGTCAGTTGATTCTAAACATGTATACTCAGATGTAGTCAAAGATGACTTCAGTTCTGGAAGAGGTGATAATTCTAGAGTAGAAGAACCGACTTCTATAGCTGAAGAAAACGAAATTTTTGATTTATATATCTCGGATAACTCATTCGCTCTCTTCTTTTTATCACTTAGATCAGTAACAGTACTAAGCTCAAGTTCTTCTATTGGGTTAGCTTCAATACTAACCTCTTCTTCCAAATTCATATTTTGGCTAGCATCAGTACTAGCCTCACTCATCTGGTCTTAATATGGGTCCTTAAAAATCCTATCACTTTTAAGCTCAGAAATTGTATCGTTACTTTCAAATTGGGGATTTTTAGGTGGGACATTGGATTGATGACTAGGTCCAGATGATTGGTGGATGGATGGGTCATTTTCAAAATTCGGTATTGGTTCGTTTGGTAATTGACCTAATTCTCTCCTCATGGTAGATTCAGTTAATTGATCTATTTATGCTTCTAGCCTAATGAAGGATTGCTGTTGGGTCATGATCATTTGTTGAAGTTGGCTAAATCTATCGTCGGCTAGATTGGTCTGTTGAGGAGGTGGGTATAACGACTGATTGTAATAGGATGGCTGGATAGACTGACTAGGCTGACCATTATTATAGGCATAATTTTGGTATTGGAGCCCATTCTGAAAGTTCTGCACAGAAAAAATTTGAGTCTTAGCCTGAGTCTATTGGGATCTCCAAGAAAAATTAGAGTGGTTCCTCCAATTTTGGTTATATGTGTTTAAGAATAAATCATTAATAGGACTAGAGTAACTTTGAGTAGTTTGAACTTGTTCTTGGATGAAAGATGGAAACTGTGCAGTCATGGGACATTCACTCACATGATGGGCTGGACTAGCACAGATAGAACAAATCTCCTGATAATTGAAAGGTTGTGCATATTGCACAGGAGATTGTAGATCTAAGACTAGGTATTTATTTATAAGAAGGTCGACTTTATCTAATTTTTGGGCTAACAGGTTCAAATCGACCTTAGGACTAGAATCTGAGAACATTGATGGTTCTTAGAATTTTCAACTATTTGATTATTAGGTGTAACATGGATCAGCCGTTTAATTTCAGAATTGGATTTAACTAGATCAGAATAAAAAAATTATACCATGCATGTATCAGTGCAAATCCTAATATGTGATTGAATTTATTTTTTTTTTTAAAGAAGGAGAAAGAAAAGAGAAGAGAAAGAAGGAGAAAAGTTCTAAAGGTGAGATCCTTAAGAAAAACCTAAACCTAAAGATGAAAGATGAGAAGAATTAGTTATGGTTCAGTATTAATTATAATCAAGTTAGCAAACAATTAAATCTAGATACCTACCGATTTTTTAGACCTAATAGTTTGATGTAAAGTGGCTTAGCTTAGATACAAATTGGGTTTGTTCTCACTTCCTTCAACTAGCCAGGTAAGAGGTGGAGTCATGGGGGTCCTCCCGTTGCTTGTCTTAGACACCAATTGAATTGGCCAGATAAGCTAATGGAACCAATTAAATAACCATGAGTCCACTTAGGCAGAGCCTTTGTAATCTTTTGCCTTAGACACCAGTTTCAAAGGTGAGTCCAAACTTACTTTGCACTTGACCTCACCACAATACTCAAACTGAACTCAATTGATTCTAGGGATCAACATCTACTGAATTTTAATTAGATTAGGGTTAATGCAGGATGCTGATTGGTTGTTTTTGGGCTAAGGAAGGATGATGAAATCCCCATCTTATCTTGTTATGAGTGTTGCCCTTAAATTGATTTGAGATGAATATGCACAATCAATTTCAAATAAGAGGATTCTATGCAATTAAATTAGATGCATGAAATTAATCAAATTTGAAAGCTTACCGTCTCCAGTGATTACCAAAAGAAATTCTAAGATGATGAAAGTTTCTAACAATTAAGTTTCTACTCTTGTCATGTAATTTTTATTAGGTTTATGTGGGTGAATTTTAGGTTAATTTGAAAAAAAATAGTAATTAATACTAAAACATAGTTAGGGTTAGAGTTAGGATTGATCTCACCAAGCAAAATTGGAAGCTTTCTCTCTTTCTTTTTTTTCTGAATTTTTTTTCTATAAAAAAAATTTAAAAAAAAAGTTAGTAAGCTATATTTACAAAAAAATTAAAAAAATCAAACATTAAAATTGGTGCCTTCCCCAGCAACGACGCTACAAAATATTGTCATTAGGATACCGTGATTATCAATCAAATTTCGACTTCAATAAAAATTAAAAATACATAAATAGTGAGTCGGGTCGAATCTACAGAGAAGGCAGAATTTTAATTTGAAATCTTTGATTTTTGTAAAAAAAATAAAATTTTGATGAAAGTAATTTAAGTCGGAAAACAAAAATTAAAAATGCGAAAAATAAATCGGGTACTAAAATCTACTATTTAGATCCTAGTATCTACTTGTAATAAAAATAAATAACAGAAACTTAAAGTGCATAAAATAAATTGGTACTAAGATCTACTAATTAAATCCTAGCATCTACTTGCAAAAAATAAAAGATAGAAATTTAAAGTGCAAGAAAATAAATTTTGCATTAATTGAAATTGAAATTCAAGTACAAAAAATTTAAAAAGAACAGTAAAATAAAAAAATAAAATTATAATAAGGATCTAAAGTTGATCAGCCAAGCCTCGTCGGAAAGATGGTTGATGATCTCTCCTTCATCCGTCGTACTCTGTAGAGCGAACCAGCTTTTCTCCTTCTCCTTGAGTCCCTAAAGTTATTTTATTTTTCTCTATTTTTTCCTCACTTTCTACTGATTTTTCTGCTCCCTAGACTTATTCCCGGACTCCCTATTTATAGGTGAATTTTTCATATTTTTTTGGTAGGAAAAGGAGTCCTAAAATCCTTAGAAATCATTTTAATCTCCTAAGAATATTCCTGGCTATCGGATCAGGCTTGAACCATCCAGATCTGCCCAAAAAATCAATGTTTTAATTCGAATCAAAGTCGGATCGAATGTCAGCCATCCGATCTGGATTCTGATGAAGTTCTGCCCGTCGGATCGCGCAAAAGATCTCCTATCCAAAGTCGGGAACGTCCTCATCCGTCCGATCGCTTGATGGATCGCTTCTGGGCCATCGGATCGCACAAATCCTCTTCTTACAAACCGACAACAAACGTGAACCGTCAGATCTGGATCGCGATGGATGTCAGTCGTTGGATCGCATCCAGAATTCTTCTCTCACTGTGAGCCGCGCCTGTGGACCGCGTGAAGTTTTTTGTGGATGCGCCCTAATTTCGTGGACCGACCGGCCGGTCCACCGTGCACCGAAGGTAATAAAAATTATTTTTTAGGATATTTTGGCTTGATTTTTTGCTCCAATTTTTGCCTGAAAAATAAAAAAAAATATGTATTAAATTCTTCCATAATTTTTCATTATTTTGGTACTTAAATTGCTCAATTAAATTAACATCTATTTTTCATAAATATTCTCTAATTTTATATTTTTTTAAAATTATTTATTTTTGTAAGAAAATTCAATTTAGTCATGAAATTAGATTTTTTTTAGAAGATGTTAGCACCATAAATTATCAAAAATACCTACAATAAATACAAAAATATACCACTTATCATAGTGCCATTGGGAGTATCATGTATGCTATAGTTTGCACACTTCTAGATATCTCACAAACTGTCAGCATCATTAGCAGATAGATGACATCCAGGCAAGATCTATTGACAGCCTGTTAAATAGATCTTACGCTATTTGAGAGACCAGAAATGTTGGTTTCGTATATGATCAGGGTTCTGATACTTATCACAGTGTTATTGGTTATGGGGACTATGATTATGCAGGTGACTTAGACCGAAGGTCTTTGACAGGCTATATCTTCATTCTCTCATATTGTGCCATCAGTTAGAAAGCAACTTTACGATCTACTGGACCCTTAGGAATATTATTGGAGAAGATGAAGAGAAGTTCACTATTTTGTGTTGTAGCTTGATGGGATTCAAACCAAGATAGAGATTGGTTAAGTGTGGCTTCACTTTTGATGTGACCCATGATACATACTCGATTTAGACTTTAGTTAGCCCATTTGGATATTTTGCTCTTTTATTATTATTTTAGGATTGGTGACTATATATGTATATATGTATATGTGTATGCGTATGTGTTTGTTTGTTTGTTTATTTATCGCAATCACGTCTTTTGTTGTTTAAGAGCCATCTTTTGTTATTTGAGCACTCTTTATACTCCATCTTTTGGTATAATAAAATCTCTCCCAATCTTCTCTCATGGATGTGAGCCAAAGGCCAAACTACATAAATCACCATGTTTTATTTTTCCCATGTATGATGACTTATTATTATTTCAGATTTCATATTAATCAATAGATAATCTTGCAACAGTGTCATCAAAGGTTGCTACCTATGTTCCTAGGTTGTCCTGTCTGTGTTTTGGCCATATTACCGAGGGGCCTGCAACTATCATGATTCACAGGCATGGCAACCTACTATATGCCTGCATCAGCAATTGATTGCCTAATGACTGCATGGTGCAGAGGCTACCGATTGGCTAATGATCCACTACCTCAAACTAGCCTAGTAATTTAAATAAAATTAATTGTGATATGATGACAAAATGACCCTCCATTTAGAATTCTCCTGATTTTCTCCAAATATTACTTTATTGAGAGAAGCAAATGAAGTGCATAATCTAAAATAAATCTATCTATTCAACATATTTTGTTAATTGGATCACAACCACAATCAAATACTCTTTTTTTTTCCTCTTTAGTAATTTGGAATCTATATGTGAAACATATACTTGCAATATTTAAGCATGTACAAAAAGTTACTCCTATAACAATAACCTGAAAATAAGAGATGCTCAGCATATTAACATACCCTTCAGTTGTTTGGGCTGCATGAATAAGAGATCGAAAAAGTCATAAACACTATAAGCTCATACTTGCAAGAATGATTTTCTGAAGACTGCATTCATAGTATTGAATATAGAGAAGAAAAGCATAGCCAGGTGTAGTCAATATTTTACAATATAATATATTCTAATATTTTCTTAAATTTAATTTTTTTGATATTGATATATAATGAATGTAGCGTAGAACACAAGAATATGTAGGAACAAGCTATTTATTTAGTCCCAAGGTTTAAAATATTGATATTTGAGACAGTGCGATACCACCACAATTCTAGAGATGGTCATGTCTCGATGCATGTGGAGGTTTTTTTTTTTTAACATCTTTTCAGTTTTAAAGTTTTGTCAAAATAAATTCTTAATGCATTTGTTTTTTGTTCTTTTCCATGTTCAAGTGGTCTTTTAGGCAATGGTAATGTATATGGTTTCAAGTGTGGTTTCAACAATATTTGAAAAAAATTACCAACAAATATAAGTGAAACAACACCCACCATCGTTACTTTATATATTTTTCCTTGCCTGAATTGAAGCCTTTTTGATGGGATAATTTTAAATTGATCCCAATTTTGGGTCTATGTTCTGATGCCTCCAAACATGCTCAAAATTCATCCAAATTATGAAACAATTTAGGAGCATGTGCATAACAAAGTGAATATATGCTTCAAATTTTCTTTTTGAATTTTGATCACTTCTATAATTAATTTGATCTAAAAATATAATTCTATAAAAATAAAATATACATTGGCTACCACATATTTGAATTTCATGCCAACTAGAAAAATTTGACATGAGTTTCCCCTTTTTTTAAAACCAATTAGTGGCAAAAGGAAAATGGATTGAGGAAGCCTTACCAGATGGATGATGTTTCCTAGTCAGGAAGGCTAGATCAAGGACAAGCCGAATCTGCCTCCTCATCTTCCATTTTCTCCCACCTTCTCTGTCCCTCTTTATCAATCTCCTCCCACAACAAACCAGAAAGCAAAGCCAAAAAGAAAGGAAAGCATAGGCCCACCATGCACTCTTTCATCTTTTGTTCAAATGAGGTGACCTGGTCAGGTTCCGCCTGGTGCCAACTTAACTAGCCTTGCTATCAGCCTGTTCAATTAATTTTGGCCAGGTCAGGCCGGATGTCTTGATCTAGTCAAGACACCCTGTTTTACTGTTGGATCAGTATAGTAACAATACCATCCTGTTTTGGCAGGTCATTAAACATTGCTTAATCCTTTTTCTTTGCAGTTTCAGTAATGTGATTAAGCATTCTTTTGCATTGCAACCACAATGTACCCTAGAGAAATATCAAATATAACCAAGAAGATATGAACAAAAACACAAGGTCAGTGATCACCAATAAGGTCAGATACAATAAGATGAGGACATAGACAATGATTGTGGTTATTTTGTGGCAAAAGCAAATCAAGCACTGTTATGCAGCAAAAAGTATATAGAACTTTCATAAAATAGAAATCAACGTGACCAATAGTGGTTACAGATCAAAACTAGTCCACAGAATTTCAGCAATTTATGAAAGAATATTATTTGCCAAGGAACATACCATTTCCTCCAACTGAATAACTATGGTCTCCCAAGAATCCGCCTGCAATAAAGATTCCCTGCATGGTCGGAAGAATATAGATTTCATCTTTGTTTCTTAGAAAAGCAATTCGACCATTTAGTGCTAATCAAAAAAGAAAAAGAAATAGTACTCATCATGCCTGTTGTCGTGCTCGTTGAAGCTCCTGCTCAAGTTGTATCAACTTCAAACGGCTACTCTCTAGCTGCTGAACATATGCCTGTATATGATGTAGAAGCCTATCAATCATATAAATAAACACACATGCATGCAAACACACATGTGCACACACCCACACATCTAATTGTAAATTACCATCAATGAACAATGATTACTAAGAAAGAAATGAAGGAAAGAACAGTTTTATGATACCTGTACAGTGAAAGGAAAACAGGCACAAAGTACATGAAAAGACAGAACATAAAAAAGTAAGCATTATCACATCAAAATTGATTCAGAAAATTAAGTTTCGTGCTGCCATTGGTTTGTGTCAAAAGCTAGTTGAACCCAGGTCATTTTTGGTTTTTGTGACTCTTTCCAAACCCTTCAACCTATACTACTCTCACCTTCATGGGGTTTTTCAGAGTGTACGAGCAAACCTTCTTGTATGATTCATTAATTTTTATATCTACTCTTTCATCCCCCAGCATTCCTGTATCTCATTAGTCCCTTAATCTATGATCTTAACTTTACGGCATATCAACTTTGAAAACCTCACCATGATTGGGAAATTTTCACACTTCTCACCAACCAATGTTCTTCTTTACAAAAGGTGGTCCTATAATTGTAATTTAAAGTTTGTTTACTGATCTATGTATTCAACGATTGCATAACACCGTATAATGACAACTCTGTTTCACTAACACTGATTTAATCTTATTAGATCCATATTTGTGCACCTCCATTTTATGGAACAAGTCTAGGTGGAAAAAACAATTTATTTAATAAATTTCGCTTGTTAATTCCAATGAAGAATGCAACTCTCACATTTTGTGGTTGCACTTCTTGCACTCCACATATTCTCTAGAAATTGAGGTATTAATTTCATGTTCCTCCCCCACTCCATGTATTGAAATAGCAGTGATCACTACACATATAGATGTATGTTTGCATACACATGCATACATACACATATATAAAGGGTTAGAATAAACAACAAACATTAAATCATAGGTAAAATCATAGGTAAGATTTTCAAGTGGATTACTTTAGGGCATTCCAAATTTTTGTTTCTGTTACACTATGCTCTTACGAAAATCTTCAAATCAAGAAGACAAACAAGGCCAACAATTACGAATATGAATTTTCCTCTCCAAAAAGTCTTAAAGTTCCTTTTCGAGCTTAAGATTATTTTCAATCTATGTTTAAATGCACAAAGGAGTTGCCTTTGGAGTTAGATTTGGCATTTAATAGCGAAGTTGAACAAAATGTGCATATGAAAGGAAGGCATGATGCTTTAGCCAAATGAAAGGCCTAAGTAATCAATAAATAAAGGTAACATGTGGAAGCTAATAGAATTGTCTAGCCTCTTTTCCTTCATCAATCATTTGTTTAATATTCTAGGTTAATTTGGTTCCCTCATGAGTACTAGGTTTGAGGATGAGCACCATACAACAAACACAACTAATGTAAATGAATTTTGATAAATCTAAAATATTCACTAAATATGCGGTAAAAACTGCTTAATGTTTGAGATGAGATTAGGGTGGGTGCAAATTTGAGTAGCATCAAAATAGTCTACGTTCTTCTATTGACAAAACTAAAACTAGGATTAATTGAACACAAAATCGAGTACATTTATGTTTCCTGCAATCTAAAGAGTTAAATCAATTTGCATTGTTCATGTGGAAGTAAAATCCATAAGGGTATCCCAAAAAACAGAACAAACTATGACGATTGAATATCCAGCTTGACTTTTGTCCATAAAATCCAAGAGATCGCTACTGGTGAATATCAGTTATCTTCTTACTTCTTTCTTCCTCCCTCCTATGTATCATATTATCTTTGCTGCTTACCTTGCAACTCAACAGCTAATAGTGATTAACTAATCTTGCTGGAATCTTCAGATGGTGAAATGTATATCTCCCCGACAGAAAAAAAAAAAAAGGAAAATGTTTGCAGCTATGTCTGTTAACATGAAGATAGCTGAAGATAATGACTCATTATCTGAAAATGACCCCGAGCTACATACTCCTAATCTCCATTCCCAGAGGGTAAGGGGCATACTCTAAGAAATAACAATTGCAGGATAGCTGATGTTTCCAAGACATTCCCACATCACAGGCAGATCAGTTAATTTGGCAGCTCTGCTGCCAGATCTTCTATAGCTAGCAGCATCTAACATTCTTTTATTGCTTCATTTTCCCTTCCTTGGATTTTTTTTTTTTTGTGGCGTGCGATTTGGCAAATCGTGCATGAAATTTGTTTTCCCTTCGCCAATGGTGCTTGTGTGAGACATTCATTCTTCTTGTTACTGTCCATGATTAATTTTTCATCTTTAATAAGTCTAGTTATCACCATAGTGAAAATAAGTTTCTTTATTAATTGTCACAACCCAAGCGATTGTCACATTTATACACAAAAGAAAAAGTTGAGGATAGAAACTTAGAAAAGATACATCCATAATAATTCGCACTTCACTACTGCAATAGAACACGAACTAGCTCTACATTGCAACCACCAACACATTCCTTAAAACCTTCATGATCTCGTTTTGTTGCCAGACTTCACCTACCATAATCTAGAAAAGAGTGTTCTGAAAAAGAGAAAGGAAAGGAAGAAAACTAACTTTTTTCCTCAAGCGGCTTTTCCGTGCAGCCTCGCGATTCTGAGCTAGCCTACGGAGTGTCTGCATGGAAGTTCATTGGAATCATTAGCTCCTTATCCATGCCAAAACATACACGAATTAAAAAGGCAGCACCTTCTGATCCCCTGTTTTCTCCCTCGACGCAGTAGATGAATCCAGACACACAATAGCTCCTTCTTGACTAAGTCCAATCTTAAGACAAGACCACCAAACAAATCCAAGAATAATTAAGCAAGCCCAAAGGACAATGCCGGGGAGCAAGAAGAGTCCAAAGTCAGAAGCTTACCGCCGGATTCCCTTCATCTGCGTCGACGTCGGTGGAGGTGTCTGTCCTCAGGCTGGTGACGACAACGCCAGAATCACCCCAGTTCTCGATTTGCCCCCTAGGGAAGGCCAACTTGCCCATGTCCAACTCCGCCCCGACCGCTGAAGCCGCCATGTCCAAACTCGCCATCCCCTGTTAGCACCATTAAAATCCCAACAAACCAAGAGCTAGATCACCCACATAATGAAACCCCTCAAAGCTTCTCAGAGGAAATGAAAGCCTAAGAAAATGTGGCCATACTGCATGGACTAACGCCCCAAACTGTAATGGAGAGGAGGGGACAGCGGTGAGATTGCTCGAAGACTTTGGGCTAAGAATGGGACCTTCCACATTTAAATACCAAACAAACAAACAACAAAGCTGAGTAATAGTAGAAGCAGCGTAAAAAGGAGGAGAAGGGTGAGGACATACTTCGGGTGAGGTCGAGAACTGCATCGCCGAGGTTGAATCCGGCCTGAGGCTGGTCTCCTCTGAAAAAATGCAACAAAAAGAAGTAGAGAGAGAGTTGGTGATAAGTGACACATAAGAAACGAGGAGAATAAGAATGTGATTCTGAGACACTACCGATGGAGGTGAGAGGAGTACATAGCGAAGGAGGAGAACAGGAGGACGATGAGAAGAGGAAGAGAAAGTACAGCGAGGAGGAACAGAGTGGAGGAGCTCGGCATGTTCTTCCCTTCTCCAAGGGAGGTGTTTTCTCCTGTTGCCTTTCTCTAAGCTCTCAGGCTATACGTCCATCAATAAGACTATCAATCAATCAATTCATCCGTCCGTCAGTCGAATCTATCCATCTATCGCCAGTTTTATGTGTTCCGGGGTGCGTATCATATTACGATATTGTCGTAAAACATTTATTAGTCTATTAAGAAGAGAGTAACGAGAGAGAGAGAGAGAGAGGGGGGAGGGAGAGAGGAACTGTGATGATAGAGAGAGAGAGGGGGGAGTGGGAGAGGGAGTTGCATGTCATGTGGGTGCGCGAATCGATTCAGGGAAGCGTGTATAGAACTGCGCGTCTCCTCGGATTATGATCGTCTGAGCGATAACTGCAATAATGGTGCAGCGGACGAAAGCCCGGGGGGACCTGCAAACAAATCCCGTTCGAGCTCGGAAAGTTGTCAGTGTATCGGTACGGACATTGTCTTGGCCTTTTCCTTGTGACCAGCGTTGCTGCGAGGCCGGACGTATGGAAATCCTTACTACACCCCGAGGTGACGCCACGTGCAAAAAGTTACCAGGTCAAATCAGATATATACACTACTGCAGTGCGAAACATCGGAGGGAGAGAAAAACCGTACCGAGGAACGTCAGCTCATCGACCAAGGGGTCCTTTAAGAGCGGTTGTTTTGTCTTTTGTTCAGTAGTTTTTATCTATTGTTTTTAATATCAAAGGTGCAGCTTACGTCCACCGCGATTGTTTCTTAACGATTACTTTCGTACATGTTTTGTATCTGGCTATCTGTGACTGTTTGCCAGTGGATTAGATATTTGATCAAAAGCAATCATAAAATCTCGAAATTCCTCTTATTGACTGTCTTGTTGGACACCTCAACGGGTGATTTAGTCGTAGTCTATCTCCAGAGGCCATCTAATCAGCGGCATGAATCCTGATTCTGGTTACGAAGGCCTCTTACGAAAGAACTTGTATCATGTCTCCGATCCAAAATTTTTAATCAAAAATTATAATAATTATTATATATTTATAAAAAAAAATTTCTATAACATACAAAATATTTTATCATACTATTCTAAAACAACAACGAAATAATTAGTCAATAATTTAAATCTAAAATATAACGATCTAAATTTTTTCTTTAATATCTTAATAAATTCAACAATGATTTATAGGTCTTACACCAAATTCAATAAGACTTTCAACCTAAAATAAAAGTATAAGGATTCTGCTTTTGATCACTCTTCCATTCATATCTTGTATCATCTTAATTTCTCAACATCTGTAAAAACAATAAAAATAGGAGGTAATGAGCTAGACAGCTCAGTAAGCAATAATCACTTTTCAACAGATTTCATCAGGCATTTAAGTAAATCATCATTTATAGAAAATAAGTATACAGAGTTCATCAATTCGAAATCAATTTCAATTATGCAACATAATTCATGCCAAATTCATTTCTTTTTCAAAAATTCAAGTTTCTTTCTAAATTTCAATTTCTTTCATTCTTAAATTCTTTTCGTCAACTATGAGCTATGACCATATTTTTCCTGTGGCAGGGTCATAATACCGCGTATCTGCTTGCGGTAAGCTGCGAATCATCTGGCAGCAAAGTCCTTCGGAACCGTTGGTCTCTCTGACGGTTTGTCGCTGGTCTCTCTGGCGACATGTCGCTGGTCTCACTGGCGACATAAACCCTCAGGACAATCAATTGCCAACGTATATGCCCCCATTGGCAGGGTCCTTTATATAGTCAGATTGTCAATTCATAATGTTTCTTATATCATAATTCTTCATAAATCATGCTTTCATATTCAAATTTCGATAATAAAACATATAAACATGTAGTATCGAAATCAATCAATGTAATGCATCATGAAATTAATATATTCAATCATGCTTCATCATAACATTTCAAATAAGATATTTTCATAACAAAATACCATTCATCCAATTCATGTATCGTTTCATAAATCATGTTAGAAAAATACATTATAATTTGCCGATAAATCTAGAAAAAGTGAAACATTACTTACCTCGAACGCATTCTAATAAATCCACATAATTCTATAAATTTTCTTCCAAAAATTTATTCGTAGATCATATCGTGATATCCCATGATCAAACATCCACAATCCTATACAGAATCAATTTCAATAATTAGAAAGAATACGAATACCATATTTCAACAGTTTAGATTGGGTCCGATCATCTAATTTCATCTAATCAAAATCTAATTATGACCTAAATGATCCAAAGTTTGACTGTCAGATCAAATCGAATTCGAAGTGATAGGACCGAGGTTTCTTCATCGATTTCATAACATCAAGTAGAGAGAGAAAATCAGAGGAGAGAGAATTCATGAGGTACAATTCAAATTGATCAGGTGACACAATCCAACATTACGGTTGGTCTAATATCTCAATTGGTGAAATCAACATGATCAAATCAAATCATGGCTAGATCGGAATCATGGATGATCAAATCTAAAGATTCATGGTCTGATTAAGGTGGGTGCTAGTACGCTGTCTGACAATCATAGATCAGGATTCTTCATTAAAATCAGATCAGGACTATTGAAAGAATTTCTTCATTGATAAATTGATCAAGAGAGAGAAATCGATCGAGAGAGAGAAATAATTTTAGAGAGAGAAAATCCTAGAAAGAAAAAATTTTAGAGAGAGAAAACTCATCTTGAACTCCTCAAACGATATGATTCAACAAATTCGATCGATCAGATCAAATTATGCTAAGATTATCATGTGGACAATTCAATAAGATCATGAGAAATAAAATCAAAAAATACTTGATCTGATCAAAGTGGATGTCGGTGTACCGTCCGACGATCACGGATCAAAAATCCATCACGAGGATCATTTAAATTCATCATCATTCTTCTCAAAATTCTAAAAATCTTAGGAGAGATAATCTAGAGAGAGGATTCTAGAGAGAGAAAGTAGAGAGAGAAAGTCCAATTCTAGAGAGAGAAAATACTAGTTCAGGTTGAAGAGAGAGAAACTCTCTTTCTCATATTTTATTATTTATATCATTATTTATTAATTAATTTAATAATTTTTTTCTTTTCTTTTCTTTTCTCTCTTTTTTTTTCTTTTTCTTCACGGAAGAGAGAGGAGAAAATCCTATTTATTATTATTATATTATTATCATTTTATTTTTCTTCTTTCTTTTTTTTTCCTTTTCCTTTTTCTTTTCTTTTTCTTCTTTTTCTTTTCTTTTTCTTTTCTTTTCCTTCTTCTTCTTTTCTTTTTCTTTTTCTTTTTCTTTTCCTTCTTCTTCTTCTTCTTTTTCTTTTCTTCTTCCCGTGGGCTTGTTTTGGGCTGAAACAGGGGACCTTGAGGTCCCCTCATTGGATGGCCGGCCGGCGGCGCAGCTAGCGTGGGGCGGCCGTCGGCAGGAGGGGGTGACTCGTCGATAAAAAGAGGGCCAAACCGATGGTCGGCGGTGACCACCGGCGACGGCAAAACGACAAAAAAAGAATATTCTTCCGCAACAAAATCCGGCGACTCCGGTCGCCGGCGAGCGTGCATATCGGCACGGGAAGGAAGGGGGAGAAGAGAGGAAGAGGAGGAGGCTTACCTCCATCACCGGCGAAGCTTTTCCGGCGAGAAATTGGACGGCACAGCGACGGGTCTCCGTGAAAAATTTCCGACGATTGCCGCCGTTTTGCCCCAGAATTTCTCGATGAGAGGAGAGAGGAGGGTTCTCCTCCTTAAGTAGAGCCGGAGGAAACTTGTTTCTGACTCCGATTAGGAGCCGGTGAACGGAGGAAGAAGACTCCCTTCGAGAGTTCTTCTCCTCTGTTTTTCTTCCTTTTTTTTTTTTGTTCTGGGCTTTGGATTCGTTGTTTGGGCTGGGCCTCACATTCTTTCCCTCTAAAAGAAATTTCATCCTCGAAATTTTTCTTGCCTGAGTCTTCATATTTTTTCTTACTTGAATCTCATCCACAAATATTTCAATATTCTAATTCTTGATATAAATTCATTCTTAAATCATTCCATAAGGAAAAAGTAAATACATCAAATATTGATCTGAACGGAACCATCCATTTTCTTATTTATCAAGATCACCGTCTCAAAGATTTTCAATATTTCAAGATTTCAAAATTATGATCTTATTTCCTGTAAAAATTAATATTCAATATCTCATGACTCAAATTAAAATCAAATCTATCTCTTGTGAATAGAAAAAGGTCAATGTCTCTATTCTTGCATAAGAACTTCATTCATCATCATTTATTTTTTTTTATTTATTTCAAAATATTTATCACTCTTAATTTCAACCCATCATAAGATAGGAAAAACATACTTATGTGAATCATTTGATGATATCCCAATCAATCAAAATTCAAAAATATTTTCTCTTATTCGTACTTTCAAAGGTTGAAGATTTATCATCTCATTCTCGAACTTTTGATATTTTAATTCTCGATACAACTTCATCATTAAGTCATTTCATAAAGATCAGTATCACCATTGTTGATTGAATCAATATCACTATTTTCTAGTCATCGAAATTTTCTTACTCAAACCCTCAAACTCTTAAATATTCTAATTCTTGAAGCAAATTTTATCATTAAATCATTCCATAATAAAAATCAATAACTCAAAAATTAATCTAAATCAAAACTATATTTTTCAATGTCTCTATTCTAAGTAAGTATATCAATTTTCTTTATCTAAACATTAACAACTCTTAATTAATCGATTCATTATCAAATTATTATTGTATTATTTTTTTTAATATTATTCTTTCTAATATCAATAAATTTTTCATATCAAACCATATCATCTATCATAATTCTTTAACTCAAAGGGTCAACATTCCTGACTTACTCAAAATAGTCCAGATTATCATGCTTCTGCTGCGCACTCTGATCTAACAATCAAAATTTCTTAGATTCACCAAAAAAAGTTTGATCAAATTATTTTTTTTATCCTAAAATTTTAAATTTTAATTGAAATCAAAGATTAACTTTCGATTCTCATTCATACCTTTACTGGTGTACAATAATCTTGATTAACTCTTGAGTCCAATATCATATTTAAACCATCATATAGATTTACTATAATCAATATGAATCAAATCTTTATTCTCATATCAATTCAATTCGATAATTTTCAAATCAAAAATCTTTATAAGTCAAATTAATGAAAAAAAAAATCCTTCGATGCTCCACCAAATTTGGACATAATCAGAATATATAAGAATTTTAAATCATTATTTTTTTCTAAAATTTCTATCATCAGGATCTTCAATATCTATCAAATATCCTTTTATAACAATCATACAAGCTTCAAAAAAAATCAAATCTCCATTTAATAGTAGATTCAATTAGGGACCTTGTTAACAAAAGCAAAGGAACTCCATATCAATTTCTAAATCCAAAATTTCTAAATTGTAAATTCACATAGATCCCTTGATCTGAAATAAATATAAATCAGATCTTAATCTAAAAAATATCAACCTCAACAATAATATCAAAAAATCTCTTGATCAACTTAGATACGAAATCTTTAAATTGAAATTTCATACACATTAGGTAGTCTCCAAGAGACATAATAAGATCCATTATTTAGATCTAAGGATGATGATTAAAGATTCCAGTACGATAAATATTCTATAACCTCATAATCGATTTCATCAATAAGAAATAGGTTTCTTTGCAATATCCTCAAATATGCATTCATCCTAATATGCCACTTTATATATAATCCACATACCAAATTCAATTTTGATAACTATTTCAATCAAGCATCATAAAAGATTTTTCTTAGTCCATCCTGGAACAATATTTTATTATCAAATCTTTATCTTGTCAATAATAATCAACTTCTCAACTAAAAGTAATATCATAGTATTATTCTCACATCGAATTTGAACTTACGATTCACTTGAATAACCTATGATCAAATTAATAACCATAATACACAATAAAACTTTATATCAATCCTTTTGTGATTACTTTCGATCAAGATCTAACTAATCATATCATGATCTATAGATCATCCATCATATTTCAAATTCTATATGTTATAATCTCTTGTGATCCTTTCATATATAATCCCAATGTTTAATCAAAATTTATAAATACTTCTTCCACTACAATTATCAAAGATCTACACTATAATGTCCCTAGTGTCTATCCACTTACACCAATTCTATATCTGATTTTATGTTTCATAATTCATCCACTTATGCTCTGATACCATATTAATTGTCACACCCCCGACCCGAGATTTTTAATCAAGGGTCATGGCAACCGCCGTATACTTATAGAAAACTCTTTCATAAGCATGCAAGGCATCTTATCATACTATCCTAAAACAACAGCGGAATAATTAGTCAATAATTTAAATCTAAAATATAACGATCTAAATTTTTTCTTTAATATCTTAATAAATTCAACAATGATTCATAGGTCTTACATCAAATTCAATAAGACTTTCAACCTAAAATAAAAGTATAAGGATTCTACTTCTGATCACTCTTCCATTCATATCTTATATCATCTTAATTCCTCAACATCTGTAAAAATAATAAAAATAGGAGGTAATGAGCTAGACAGCCCAGAGCAATGATCATTTTTCAACAGATTTCATCAGGCATTTAAGTAAATCATCATTTATAGAAAATAAGTATATAGAGTTTATCAATTCGAAATCAATTCCAATTATGCAACATAATTCATGCCAAATTCATTTCTTTTTCGAAAATTCAAGTTTCTTTCTAAATTTTAATTTCTTTCATTCTTAAATTTTTTTCATCAACCATGAGCTATGACCATATTTTTCCTGTGGTAGGGTCATAATACCGCGTATCTACTTGCGGTAAGCTGCGAATCATCTGGCAGCAAAGTCCTTCGGAACTGCTAGTCTCTCTGACGGTTTGTCGCTGGTCTCTCTGGCGACATGTCGCTGGTCTCGCTGGCGACATAAACCTTCAGGACAATCAATTACCAACGTATATGCCCCCATTGACAGGGTCCTTTACATAGTCAGGTTGTCAATTCATAATGTTTCTTATATCATAATTCTGAAGGAACCAGATCTAGGGTTTCAAGGTTAGATCTTGAAACTTTTTCAAGATCATACAGCGTAAGACTAAAATAAATCAAAATTTATTTTCTAAATCAGAGAATCCTAGATCTAAGATCCTATTACATGATTATTACATAGCACTAAATCAAAAATTAAAATATATAAAAATAGCATGAACTACATGTTGATCATATCAACATGTTTCTATACTACATCTAATGTATGTATTAAATAATAGATCAGATCTATTACCTTGCAAGTTAGATGCTCTAACCTCGCTGATCCGGGCTTAAAAATGATGTTGCAAGCCGCACACGCGTCCGACCTCTAGGAGTCATCCACACGAGCCCACGAATCTCGATCAGAAGTCCTGCTTCAGGAAATCAGCACAGTATGCTAGTACTGCGCTGATCCTTCTTTGATGGTTGATCAGGTGCCTCCTTCTTCTTGATTTGGACTCTTTCAAAGATGAAAAGTAAAAGGAGGAGTTTTAGATCTGAGACGCTCTCAGAAAACTCAAGATGGAGAAAACAAAAACCCTAGAAGAAGACCCTCTTCTTCTTCACGTTTTTCTCTCTAGACACCCAAACTTGCATCTTTTATATCTCCATGACCCAAAGGTATTTCTCTCTGATTTTTGGATGGCACAAAGGTATCTCAAATCTCTGATTTTTTCTAAAATTTTACAAAGAAACTCATCTTATATAGAGAGATATGATAGAGTCCTTGTCTAGGTCAAACACCTAGTCAAGGCTTATCCAAACATGGCAAGTTAAGGGACGCCCAACTCTTGAGCACCTCCTTCATATTTTCATACATGGATCACCAGAAAAGGGTGCACAATGTATACCCTAAAAGCCATAAAAATTTCAAAAAAAATTTGGATAAATTCGGTGCAAAATTGAAAGAGTTTTGGATTTCTAAAACTCTATCTCATAGAATTCGAAATCCAAACTTGCATCTTTTATATCTCCACGACCCAAAAGTATTTCTCTCTGATTTTTGGATGGAACAAAGGTCTCTCAGATCTCTATCTTCTCCTAAAATTTCACGAAGAAACTCATCTTATATAGAGAGATATGATAGAGTCCTTGTCTAGGTCAAATACCTAGTCAAGGCTTATCCAAACATGGCAAGTTAAGGGGTGCCCAACTCTTGAGCACCTCCTCCATATTTTCATGCATGGATCACCAGAAAAGGGTGCACAATATATACCCTAAAATTCATAAAAATTCCAAAAAAAATTTGGATAAATTCGGTGTAAAATTGAAAGAGTTTTGGATTTCTAAAACTCTATCTCATAGAATTCAAAATCCAAACTTATTCCTTTTTGATTTGATCCAAACCACCTTCCATGTAAGAAAGAAGAGAGGAGACCTTTTATGAACGTGGGAGAGATCTGGGAGAGGGCTTTTATCATACAAAATAAGTGGAGATTGGCTTTGAATAAGAGAGAGGGCGTGGAGAAGGCTTATGTGGCGCAAGGTGGAATCCTAGTCCTACTAGGATTCTGTCTTATGACTTATTTTAATTTGGTTTCCCAAACCAAATCAAATCAAAATTAGATCAACCCAATTAAAATAGGACTTAACCCAATTAAGAATCTAATTTAATCAGATTAAATTAGATTTAAATCTGATTTAATTTTCTAATCAAATTAGAAATTAGATTGATCCAAGTCCTAGTTGAACTAGGACTAGTTTTTCCTTGCACTTGGCTTATCCAATAAATCAATTGGACTTGATCTAATCAAGCCCAAATTAAATCTAATTAAATCATATTTAATTAGACTTAATCTCAGCCCATTGGCTTAATCAAATTAAGCCAATTAGCAATCAAATTGCTAATCGATCCTCCTGCAACACTTGTACTGGGTTAAATGTCAATCGTATTGATCATTTAACCCTAGAACGATTCTTAATCGTTGATCAACCATCCGATCGGATTATGAACTCTAATGTGTGTGACCTCATAGGTCCGAACCTAAGCCGGTAGCATAGAAACAAATTTCTATACCAATCGAAGTGACCATCTAGCAATGGTACCCGACGACCGGATAGGTCGAATGTGTAGAACAACATCCTTAGAACCCATACGGATATAGTTTTTCCTATAATTCATCTCCTTGACCAAAATGATCATAGGACACCCCAGAGTTTAACTGTCAACTCTGATCAGGTTGTCCACATTGTATTTCAAAATATCAAATCCATCTGATGGATTATCTTGGCCAAGGTTTTGCTAAATTGAAATACAGCGACTCATTCTTCTCCAACTCTTGGAGTGGTCAATCCCATCTCGATCACACTCTGACTTTGCAAGTACTTGACTGTGCCCAGAAGCCTTCCGTCCCTGAATTAGAAATTCAGTTAGTCCAGTACCAAAGCACAGTGAGTTGCTTGCAAGTCACTGAGGCGATCTCAGGTCTAAGGGACACTTATACCTATATCCCATCAGAGACATTCTCGACAGCAGAATACTCTAGAGTTGGTCATGTTCCATGATGATGTACCCTTACATCTCACCTGTATGCCATACCAGTGTCTCCACACTCCTTGGTTAAGAGGACAACCAACCCATATGGCCTACAGCGATCTATGCTCGATAGAAGCTGTCGTCCTTATTAACAGCTTATCATTTGGTCGTGAACAGTTTTAAGGACTAATCGATAAATCCTCTCTTTATCGAATCTAAATAGTCCTAAGGACTTCATCATAACAACGGAGTTCATTAGAAGATGAAAGCTTATAATGAAAATGCCAAATATATTTTATTTATTAACAAATCAATTACAATACTTGGTTGCTCAACCGTCAACAGTTTGATGATTGGCTTTTTGAGACATATTTCCCAACAACTCCCACTTGTCCTAAAGCCACTCGGCACAGTATCTAATACCCATCTTCGACTTGTGGTTGTCGAACTCCTTTATTGCCAGGGCTTTAGTGAAGGGGTCGGCTAGGTTCTCCTTTTTGTCGATCTTCTGAAGGTCGACGTGACCTCGATCCACGATCTCTTAGACCAGGTGGAAGCGGTATAAAATGTACTTCGTTCGCTGATGTGCTTTGGGTTCCTTCACTTGAGCTATGGCACCAGTGCTGTCGCAGTAGAGCAGGACTGGACCATCGAGGGAGGGTGCTACTCCGAGCTCATTGATGAATTTTCTCAGCCACACAGCTTCCTTCGCGGCATCTGATGCTGCGATGTACTCCGCTTCACAAACAGAGTCTGCCACAGTATGCTGCTTGGAACTCTTCCAGCAGATGGCTCCACCATTCAGAGTAAAGATATAACCCGACACACTTCTGCTGTCATCATGGTCAGATTGGAAGCTGGAGTCTGTGAACCTCACAAGTTTCAGATCTGACTCGCCATAAACCAACCATTGGTCCTTAGTATTTCTCAAATACTTAAGGATGGCTTTAACCACTTTCCAGTGATTTTCTCCAGGATCAGATTGGTATCTACTCACTACTCCTAGTGAGTATGCCACATCTGGTCTTGTATATGTCATGGCGTACATGATAGATCCCACGGCTGAAGCATATGGGACTCTACTCATACGCTCTCTCTCTTCAGGAGTTGTCGGACAATCCTTCTTAGAGAGAGAAATTCCATGGCCTATCGGTAGATAGCCCTTCTTGGAATTTTCCATGCTGAACCTCTTCAGCACAGTGTCTATGTACATGGACTGGGATAACCCAAGCATCCTTTTAGATCTATCCCTATAGATCTTCATCCCTAGGATGTAGGATGCTTCACCCAAGTCCTTCATGGAGAACTGTGATGACAACCAAACTTTTATTTCCTGTAGTGCAGGGATGTCATTTTCGATTAAGAGAATGTCATCCACGTACAAGACAAGGAATACCACAACGAGACCATTTGCCTATTTATAGATGTAGGGCTCTTCTCCATTCTTAATGAAGCCATACGTTTTGATCATCTTATCAAAATGCATGTTCCAACTCTGAGAAGCTTGCTTCAATTCATAAATGGATCTCTGAAGCTTGCACACCTTGGACTTATCTGTGGATGTAAACCCCTCAGGTTGTATCATATACACCTCTTCGGTCAGCTCTCCATTCAGGAAAGCTGTCTTTACATCCATCTGCCAGATCTCATAATCCAGATGGGCAGCTATTGCAAGAATTATCCGAATGGATTTGAGCATTGCCACAGGGGAAAACATCTCGTCATAGTCAATACCATAACGTTGACGATACCCCTTGACGACCAGACAGGCTTTATAGGTCTCCACCTTTCTGTCTGCGCCCCTCTTCCTTTTGAAGACCCATTTACACCCAATGGGTTTAACCCCTTCAGGTGGATCAACCAATGTCCATACATCGTTAACCTTCATGGACTCCATTTCGGATTTCATGGCTTCAAACCATTCTCGGAATCAGGTCTCTGCATTGCATCCATATAAGTGATCAGATCCTCATTATTCTCATCAAGTTCGATGGGATCTCCGTCCCGAATCAAGAAACCGTAGTATCTGTCCGGCTGACGCAGTACTCTATCGGATCGCCTTAATGGTGCAGGTATATTGGGCTCCGGATCTGATCTAATCATATCCGACTCAGGTTCAGCTATTGGTGTCGGTCCTTCTACCTGTTGAACTTCATCAAGTTCAACCTTAGAGGCAACGGTTCCTTCACCAAGAAACTCCTTTTCTAAAAAGATTGCCTTAAGGCTGACGAACACCTTTTGTTCATCAGCATGGTAGAAAAAATATCCTTTTGTCTCTTTGGGGTATCCTATGAATGAGCATTTGTCAGACCTAGGTCCAAGTTTGTTTGTGACTAATCGTTTGACATAGGTCGGGCACCCTCAGACCCTAAGGTGTGAAAGTGCTGGCTCACGTCCCGTCCATATCTCATATGGAGTCTTAATTACAGACTTACTTGGAACCCTATTTAACAGATAATAGGTCGATTCGAGTGCATATCCCCAGAAGGATATCGGCAAGCTAGCAAAACCCTTCATGGATCGGACCATGTCTAACAGAGTCCGATTCCTCCTTTCAGACACACCATTATGCTGTGGTGTTCCAGGAGGAGTCCATTGGGAGAGAATCCCATTCTCTCCTAGATATGTGAGAAATTCACTAGAAAGGTATTCTCCTCCTTGATCAGATCAAAGAGTTTTAATACTCTTCCCAGTTTGTTTTTTTACTTCACTTCGGAATCGTTTGAACATTTCAAATGAATCCGATTTATGTTTCATCAGATAGACATATCCATATCTGGATAGGTCATCCGTGAAAGTTATGAAGTAGAAATATCCACCTCTAGCACTTGTGCTCATGGGCCCGCATACATCAGTATGTATTAGGCCCAAGAGCTCAGTAGCTCTCTCACCTTTTCCAGTAAAAGGTGACTTGGTCATTTTACCAAGAAGACAGGACTCACAGGTTGGAAGTGATTTACAATCACTGACTTTGAAGATTCCCTCTTGAGTCAACCTGTTTATTCTATTCTTGTTTATATGACCTAGCTTACGGTGCCATAAGTAGATATCTGACACACTATCTAATCTAGGGTGCTTGCCAGTAGAATAGACTCTTATCGGGCTTGATCTTTTTGGTCTGACTCTGCACTGATATCCCAGCCTGAACTTGTACCTTCTTCACTTTCTTCTTCTTGTTCTTCTTCCTTTCTCAAAGGGTCGAGAACCAGAAGACGAACCTCCCACTAAGTTCACCGACTCCTTATAAAGTTGGTGATCCTTCTCAAAGTTCTGAAGTAACCCCAGTAACCCATGGTAGTTCTCTTCAGGCTTTGTCATTCTATAATGAGTGAGGAATGAGAGATAAGACTTGGGCGGCGAGTTCAGTATTGCATCTTTCCAAAGCTGCTGATGCAAGGGAAAGCCAAGCTTGCTCAATCGTTCCATCAGCTCGATCATGTACAATACATGATCAGTGACAGAGGCACCATCCCGCATTTTGGCGTTGAAGATGGCACAACTAGTCTTGTGCCTTTCTACGTCATCGGGTGTGTCAAAGGTATCCTCCAACACTTGAAGCATGTCCTTTGACTGAGCCATCTTGAATCTGCGACTGAACTCGTCGCTCATAGCAGCCAGCATGATACAGCACACCGTGGTTCGGTCACTGAGCCACTTCTGGTAAGTGTCTCTGACTGTTCCACGTGCATTGACAGCTGGCTCCTCAGGTGCAGGATCCATTATCACATATAGGATCCGTTCATGCTCCAGGACTATCTTCAACTTTCGGTACCAGCTACCGAAATTGGGTCCCACCAACTTATCATTGTCCAACAATGATCGGAGCGATAGGGAAGTGGCCATATCTGCACAAAGGAGAACCATAACCTAAATAGTAATTGATTCATTAAACCTAAAGATTTAGACTTTAATCAAAAGGTTTCTCCCACTATTTTATTTGAATTGGTAGCCTCTACCTCCAACTCAAGGAATTACCCTAATTTCTTAGCGGGTACTAGAATCCACTTAAACTGCACACAAGCCCAACTTTGGTTGGTCAACCCATGTACATCTAAGGGTAGGTTCATAACCAATTGTTTTTCTAAATAATTTCTAGTAATTTTAATTTTGCCTCAGAAACCTAATCAGTAGGCTTTGGCCTCCACTGTAAGGATCCGGTTAGGTCCAACCATTAACATGATCATACTTGGTGTATCTAACCAACGAATGATTAAGCCCAACTTTGGTTGGCTCACCTAACCACCATTAGAGAGACTTCCAAGTCGTCATATGATGAGTGATAATTCCATTAGTCAACAAGCACCAGGCCTTTGGGTCTGCAATGATTATTGAGTTAATGGACTCATTATCAAACACCTTAATGGGAGGCTATGACTCAATTATCTCCATAACTTTATCATTTTAAGGACCTAATAATTTTAGAAGATTTAAATAATTTAGAGGATGAGGTCAGATGAACCAGCTTATCATGATCCTCCCACTGGCTTCACCAAGTCAGCTTAAGGGAGACCATTAAAAGGGCTGGTCTAGGAGCACCTTTTTGATTTGATCCAAACCACCTTCCATGTAAGAAAGAAGAGAGGAGACCTTTTGTGAACGTGGGAGAGATCTGGGAGAGGGTTTTTGTCGCACAAAATAAGTGGAGATTGGCTTTGAATAAGAGAGAGGGCGTGGAGAAGGCTTATGTGGCGCAAGGTGGAATCCTAGTCCTACTAGGATTCTGTCTTATGACTTGTTTTAATTTGGTTTCCCAAACCAAATCAAATCAAAATTAGATCAACCCAATTAAAATAGGTCTTAACCCAATTAAGAATCTAATTTAATCAGATTAAATTAGATTTAAATCTAATTTAATTTTCTAATCAAATTAGAAATTAGATAGATCCAAGTCCTAGTTGAACTAGGACTAGTTTTTTCTTGCACTTGGCTTATCCAATAAACCAATTGGACTTGATCCAATCAAGCCCAAACCAAATCTAATTAAATCATATTTAATTAGACTTAATCTCAACCCATTGGCTTAATCAAATTAAGCCAATTAGTAATTAAATTGCTAATCGATCCTCCTGCAACACTTGTACTAGGTTAAATGTCAATCGTATTGATCATTTAACCCTAGAACGATTCTTAATCGTTGATCAACCATCCGATCGGATCATGAACTCTAATGTGTGTGACCTCATAGGTCCGAACCTAAGCCAGTAGTATAGGAACAAATTCCTATACCAATCGAAGTGACCATCTAGTAATGGTACCCGACGACCGGATAGGTCGAATGTGTAGAACAACATCCTTAGAACCCATGCGGATATAGTTTTTCCTATAATTCATCCCCTTGACCAAAATGATCATAGGATACCCCAGAGTTTAATTGTCAACTCTGATCAGGTTGTCCACATTGTATTTCAAAATATCAAATCAATCTGATGGATTATCCTGGCCAAGGTTTTGCTAAATTGAAATACAACGACTCATTCTTCTCCAACTCTTGGAGTGGTCAATCCCATCTCGATCACACTTTGACTTTGCAAGTACTTGACTGTGTCCAAAAGCCTTCCATCCCTGAATTAGAAATTCAGTTAGTCCAGTACCAAAGCACAGTGAGTTGCTTGCAAGTCACTGAGGCGATCTCAGGTCTAAGGGACACTTATACCTATATCCCATCAGAGACATTCTCGACAGCAGAATACTCTGGAGTTGGTCACGTTCAATGACGATGTACCCTTACATCTCACCTGTATGCCATACCAGTATCTCCACACTCCTTGGTTAAGAGGACAACCAACCCATATGGCCTACAGCGACCTATGCTCGATAGAAGCTGTCGTCCTTATTAACAGCTTATCATTTGGTCGTGAACGGTTTTAAGGACTAATCGATAAATCCTCTCTTTATCGAATCTAAATAGTCCTAAGGACTTCATCATAACAACGGAGTTCATTAGAAGATGAAAGCTTATGATGAAAATGCCAAATATATTTTATTTATTAACAAATCAATTACAATACTTGGTTGCTCAACCGTCAACAGCTTGACGATTGGCTTTTTGGGACACATTTCCCAACAAATTCTTCATAAATCATGCTTTCATATTCTAATTTCGATAATAAAACATATAAACATGTAGTATCGAAATCAATCAATGTAATGCATCATGAAATCAATATATTCAATCATGCTTCATCATAATATTTCAAATAAGATATTTTCATAACAAAATACCATTCATTCAAGTCATGCATCGTTTCACAAATCATATCAGAAAAATATATTATAATTTATCGATAAATCTAGAAAAAATGAAATATTACTTACCTCGAACGCATTCCAATAAATCTACATAATTCTATAAATTTTCTTCCAAAAATTCTATTCATAGATCATATCGCGATATCCCATGATCAAACATCCACAATCCTATATAGAATCAATTTCAATAATTAGAAAGAATACGAATACCATATTTCAACCGTTTAGATTGGGTCCGATCATCTAATTTCATCTAATCAAAATCTAATTAGGACCTAAATGATCCAAAGTTTGACTGTCAGATCAAATCGGATTCGAAGTGATAGGACCGAGGTTTTTTCATCGATTTCATAACATCAAGTGGAGAGAGAAAATCAGAGAAAAGAGAATTCATGAGGTACAATTCAAATTGATCAGGTGACACAATCCAACATTACGATTGGTCCAATATCTCAATTGGTGAAATCAATATGATCAAATCAAATCATGGCTAGATCGGAATCATGGATGATCAAATGTAAAGATTCATGGTCTGATTAAGGTGGGTGCCAGTACGCTGTCTTACAATCATAGATCAGGATTCTTCATTAAAATCAGATCAGGACTATTGAAAGAATTTCCTCATTGATAAATCGATCAAGAGAGAGAAATCGATCGATCGAGAGAAATGATTTTAGAGAGAGAAAATTCTAGAGAGAGAAAATTTTAGAGAGAGAAAAGTCATCTTGAACTCCTCAAACGATATGATTCAACAAATTCGATCGATCAGATCAAATTATGCTAAGATTATCATGTGGACAATTCAATAAGATCATGAGAAATAAAATCTAAAAATACTTGATCTGATCAAAGTGGATGTCGGTGTACCGTCCGACGATCACAGATCAAAAATCCATCATGAGGATCATTTAAATTCATCATCATTCTTCTCAAAATTCTAGAAATCTTAGGAGAGATAATCTAGAGAGAGGATTTTAGAGAGAGAAAGTCCAATTCTAGAGAGAGAAAATACTAGTTCAGGTTGAAGATCGAGGGAAGAGAGAGAAACTCTCTTTCTCATATTTTATTATTTATATCATTATTTATTAATTAATTTAATGATTTTTTTCTTTTCTTTTCTTTTCTCTCTTTTTTTTTCATTTTCTTCACGGAAGAGAGAGGAGAAAATCCTATTTATTATTATTATATTATTATCATTTTATTTTTCTTCTTTCTTTTTTTTTCCTTTTCCTTTTTCTTTTTTTTTTCTTCTTTTTCTTTTCTTTTTCTTTTCTTTTCCTTCTTCTTCTTTTCTTTTTCTTTTTCTTTTCCTTCTTCTTCTTCTTCTTTTTCTTTTCTTCTTCCTGTGGACTTGTTTTGGGCTGAAACAGGGGACCTTGAGGTCCCCTCATTGGATGGCCAGCCAACGGCGCAGCGGCGTGGGGCGGCCGTCGGCAGGAGGGGGTGACTCGTCGATAAGAAGAGGGCCAAACCGGTGGTCGGCGGTGACCACCGGCGACGGCAAAAGACAAAAAAAGAAAATTCTTCCGTAACAAAATCCGGCGACTCCGATCGTCGGTGAGCGGCACATCAGCACGGGAAGGAAGGGGGAGAAGAGAGGAAGAGGAGGAGGCTTACCTCCGTCACCGGCGAAGCTTTTCCGATGAGAAATTGGACGGCACAGCGACGGGTCTCCGTGAGAAATTTCTGACGATTGCCGCCGTTTTGCCCCGGGATTTCTCGATGAGAGGAGAGAGGAAGGTTCTCCTCCTTAAATAGAACCGGAGGAAACTTGTTTCCGACTCCGATTAGGAGCCGGTGAACGGAGGAAGAAGACTCCCTTCGGGAGTTCTTCTCCTCTGTTTTTCTTCTTTTTTTTTTTTTTTTTTTTGTTCTGGGCTTTGGATTCGTTGTTTGGGCCGGGCCTCACAGCTTGTTTGAACATAATCTGACCACAGCCACGTGCTAGGACATGATGTTGATACGTGCTCATCGTCAAGGTCCGAGCGTTGGGCGTAGTTTTTTATTATCAATCAACAGTTCTTCTAGCCAACCACCCGCGAGAAATTATCGTCGGATGCAATCTACCGTATTAGTTGTAGATCAAGCTAATATATAATTGATCATTACATCATCTATTCTGCTACTTCAGCCAATGCCACTGTCTCCCTGGCCCTGAACCCCCCACCCTTTCCTCTGCCACATCCTCCACCATCCCCGCCACCACATCCTCCACCATCGCCCTCCTCCTCACTGACTCCCACACTCCCTCCCTTCCTCCACCTTCCATGTTGACAATAACCGTGACCCCACATCCTCAGTACAGATCTTGCAAGCGAGGTCAAGCAAAACATGCGGGACTCCCCGATCTTAGTGATGATATTAAAGACCTAGGTTAAGAAAGTGGTGAAGAAGATGAGGACGTCCTTAGTAGAGAGGGGGTGGCGGCGGCAGTGGCACATACGAGGGAAGCGAGCTATGGAAAGAGGCGAGCTAGTATAGGGGTTTCGGGAGACATCAAATAATGTTAAAATATTTGTGGAAGAAGAGACAAATAAAATAGAAAGGAAACACAGAAAAAAAACTCTATCATCCCTATTTCAATCTCATTCGATACATCTCAAAGGTTATTCATACTGGTATATAGACATTATAATTTAAAAATAATAATAATTGATATAGAGTCAAGCTAACAAAAAAAATGATATAGAATAATGTTGACAAAGAAAAATGCTATGGAATCGCATAAATAAAGAAAAATATTATGAATTGTCATGTGATCCCTAGAATCATGTGATCATCTAAAATTGTTCTAACACTCCTCAAACTCAAGATGGTATTATAGATACCAACTTGAGTTGGAAAATTAGATCATAAATGTACTCAAAAGCTAGTATGATAAATTGATATGTCTGTTGGTATGGTTAATTGAGATGACATAATTATAAGAAGATACAGAAAATGATGACCACAATAAGATCGGCACTCCAAGAAAAGGTACAGAAAATGGTGACTACAATAAAACTGGCACTCAAACAGAAGGCAATCGAAGGTCGATGATTCTTGCTAGCAAAAATATCATAGGAGAGAAGATCGGCACTCTAAGAGAAGGGGGACGATCCCCGTAGACAAAAAATCACAAGAGAATAGATCGGTGCTCAAAGAAAACGTAGTCGAAAGTCGATGATCTTTGCAGATAAAAAAACCATAGAAGAGAAAGTTAATGCTCAATAAGAAGGCAACCAAAGGTTAATGATTATCACAGACAAAAATATCATATAAGAAAAGATCAATACTCAAAGAGAAAATAACTAAAGATCGATGATCCTTACAGATGAAACACCATAGAAAGAAAGGCCAGTACTCAAAGAAAAGGCAGAAGGCAACCGAAGGTTAATGATTCTCGCAGACAAAAATATCATATAAGAAAAGATCAATATTCAAAGAGAAAATAACTGAAGGTCGATGGTCCTTACAGATGAAACACCATAGAAAGAAAGGCCAGTGCTCAAAGAAAAGGCATCTAAGGCTGATGATGGAGAGAAATTCACTAAGCGATGATAAGAAGAGACAACCAAAGATTTAAAGTTAAGAAAAAAGTGATGGAGAGGAGTTACAGATTCATTAAAAAATAAAAGATCTTCAGATATTAATTTATCAAAAAATAGACAATTTGTAGATCCACATAAAATGAAGAATTTATTAAAAAATAGAGATCGATGGCTCTGATATCAAGATAAAATATTTATGAAAGAAAAAAAAATAAAAGAGAAAAGAGAGAGAAAGAACTTTATTATCTTTATTTTAATTTCATTCAATACATCTTAGAGATTATTTATACTAGTGTATAGACTCTATAAATAAAAAATAATAACAACTAATACAAAATCAAGCTAACAAAAGAAAAGGATATAGAATAATATTAAAAAAAATGCCATAGGATCGCATCAAGAAAGCAAAATATTATGGATTGTCATATAATCTCTAAAATTATGTGATCATCTAAAATCATGTGATTATCTAAAATCTTTCTAATAAATAGTTTGGCAACCAGTGAGACCATCTGAGGGAGGAGGGCCTTTGGATAGAGAATGGAGAAAGAGGGACATGAGGGCAGAGAAGGTGGCGGCGATGGAGGTGAAAAGATGATGGTTGTGGTGGGGTCATGGTGGGTGTTGGGTATAAAATACCCGCAGCCGAAATCAACGGCAGAACGGCTCTGCCCGGACTCCTACGGGAGCCGGGCTCCTCCATCGACAGCAGAACGGCTCCGCCCGGACTCCTACGGGAGCCGGGCTCCTCCATCGACAGCAGAACGGCTCCATCCGGACTCCTACGGGAGCTGGGATCCGCCATCGACGGCAGAACGGCTCCGCCCGGACTCCTACGGGAGCCGGGCTCCTCCATCGACAGCAGAACGGCTCCGCCCGGACTCCTACGGGAGCCGGGCTCCGCCATCGACGGCAGAACGGCTCCGCCCGGACTCCTACGGGAGCCGGACTCCTCCATCGACGGCAGAACGGCTCCGCCCGGACTCCTATGGGAGTCGGGCTCCGCCATCGACGGCAGAACGGCTCCGCCCGGACTCCTACGGGAGCCGGGCTCCTCCATCGACAGCAGAACGGCTCCGCCCGGACTCCTACGGGAGCCGGGCTCCGCCATCGACGGCAGAACGGCTCCGCCCGGACTCCTACGGGAGCCGGGCTCCTCCATCGACAGCAGAATGGCTCCGCCCGGACTCCTACGGGAGCCGGGCTCCGCCATCGACGGCAGAACGGCTCCGCCCGGACTCCTACGGGAGCCGGGCTCCTCCATCGACAGCAGAACGGCTCCGCCCGGACTCCTACGGGAGTCGGGCTCTGCCATCGACGGCAGAACGGCTCCGCCCGGACTCCTACGAGAGCCGGGCTCCTCCATCGACAGCAGAACGGCTCCGCCCGAACTCCTACGGGAGCCGGGCTCCGCCCGGACTCCTACGGGAGTCGGGCTCCGCCATCGACGGCAGAACGGCTCCGCCCGGACTCCTACGGGAGCCGGGCTCCTCCATCGACAGCAGAACGGCTCCGCCCGGACTCCTACGGGAGCCGGGCTCCGCCATCAGCAGCAGGACGGCTCCGTCCGGACTCTTACGGGAGCCAAGCTCCGACCTCAGTATCAGCTACTGGAGCCGGACTCCACCCACGACCTCAACCGAAGGGGGGACTCCTCCCGAACCCCTGCAAAAGCCGAACTCCGACCACTGCCGAGCCTCGATCAACAGATTCGCGTCCCTTGGCAGATAACAATAACAACCATGATTCTGTTCCGCTTCCTGTAGTGGATCCCGCGTGGCTCCACCCCCCCTGCGGCGGATCCACTACTCTCTGACAGGCTGTACCAACGGTCACGATTCTGCTCCGCTCCCTACGACAGGTGCTGTACGATCCCACTACTCGCTGACAACTAGCGGCGACGGACACCGCCCCACTACCTGCAACAGGTCCTACGTGGCAGGCTATGGCGATAGCCACGGGTCTACCCCACTATCTTTCGCAATCAATTCCTCTGACCATGGGCGGCCCACTACCAGGCGGTTACAAACGTCGCCATCAATCCCTTGCCTCCTCCGCCTATAAAAAGGAGACCCAGATATGTTATCCTTTAAGCTCATTCTTCCTTATCTCAAAATTCTGCTAAATTCTCCGTTCGAGCACTCCATTCTTGTTGAGGCAGAAAACTGACTTGAGCGTCGGAGGGTCTTGCCGGAGTAACCCCACCTCCGGTTTAGACTTCCCTTGCAGGTCCCGACGGCGACCGCGGCTTCTCCGACTCCAGCTTCTCCGGCGCAAGCAGATTTTTGCACCAACAGGATTGGCGCTAGAAGGAGGGCTGTGTCTTCGCAGCACCCTTGTTCTTGAAGGAGTGCTCAACGGACCCGCTCCCAGCCGTCTTTTCCGGCATCCAATCCTCTTTTCCCCATCCGATGCCCTCTCGCGAGGTTTCTGCACAACTACCTCCGGCTATGGTTGCTGATAAAGGGTGGCCGGATGACCAGTCTTCGCCGGATTCCGTCAACGTCATCACTGACAATGGACGGCAATTCGCGGGAGCCAGATTTGCTGAATTCTGTGAAGACCTAAACATCTCCCACAAATTCACATCAGTGGCCCATCCCCAGGCGAACGGCGAAGCCGAGGTAACAAACAGAACCCTTTTGCAGGGGATTAAGACCAGGCTCGAAAAGGCAAAAGGAACTTGGGCGGACGAACTTTATCATGTGCTATGGGCTTATCGGACCACCCAGAGGTTGCCTACAGGAGAGACTCCCTTTGCTTTAGCCTTTGGTACGGAAGCCGTCATCCCGATCGAGCTTAAACTCCCGTCGGCACGAGTCGTGGCATTTGACGAACCCCAAAACGCGCAAAGTCTCAGAGCCAACCTCGACCTACTGGAAGAAAGGCGGGAGATTGCTCAGGTTCGAATGGCAGCCTACAGACAGAAAGTTGCCCGATATTACAATGCCCGAGTCAAGAACAAGGCATTCAAAGCAGGGGATCTAGTGCTCCGACGAGCTGCTGTCTCACAACCACAGGGCCAGGGGAAGCTCGCCCCAAACTGGGAGGGACCTTATGAGGTCAAAGAAGTAGTCCGACCTGGAACTTATTATCTTAAGGAGCTCGGAGGAGCCGACCTCCCGCGACCTTGAAGCTCAGAAAACTTACGGATGTACTACCAGTAATTTCGTCCTAATCAAAAAATGCGTGCCCATTTATCTTGGGACAATCCAAGCAGATGGTATCAAAAACGAGAGGGCAACCTTATAAAAGTCAAAGGCCCGGTTCTTTTAGACCGGATGGGGGGAGAGGCCTTGCAACGCCCATATGTGCCCCCACAGCCCTGTTAGGGACAGGAGGAGAACCTCGCCCTAACTTGAGCAAAGTCGAAGGCCCGGTTCTTTTACACCGGATGGGGGGAGAGGCCTTGCAACGCCCATATGTGCCCCCACAGCCCTGTTAGGGACAGGAGGAGAACCTCGCCCTAACTTGAGCAAAGTCGAAGGCCCGGTTCTTTTAGACCGGATGGGGGGAGAGGCCTTGCAACGCCCATATGTGCCCCCACAGCCCTGTTAGGGACAGGAGGAGAACCTCGCCCTAACTTGAGCAAAGTCGAAGGCCCGGTTCTTTTAGACCGGATGGGGGGAGAGGCCTTGCAACGCCCATATGTGCCCCCACAGCCCTGTTAGGGACAGGAGGAGAACCTCGCCCTAACTCGAGCAAAGTCGAAGGCCCGGTTCTTTTAGACCGGATGGGGGAGAGGCCTCGCAACGCCCGAATGTGCCCCCGCAGCCCTGTCAGGAACAGGAGGAGAACCTTGTCCTGACATGAGCAAAGTGGAAGGCCCGGACTCCTACGGGAGCCGGGTCCCTACGCCAAAGAAGACTTCACCCGGACTCCTACGGGAGCCGGGTTCCGCCGTAAAAAAGACTTCACCCGGACTCCTACGGGAGCCGGGTTCCGCCGCAAAAAAGACTTCACCCGGACTCCTACGGGAGCCGGGTCCCTACGCCAAAGAAGACTTCATCCGGACTTCTACGGGAGCCGGGCTCCGCCGCCAACATCAGCTACAGGACAACTCCGCCCGGACTTCTACGGAAGCCGGGCTTCACTTATGACTTTTATTGCAGAAAAACTTTGCCCTGACTCTTACGAGAACCGAGCTACTCCAACTTCCGGAGGGCTTCTCCGTTCGGACTATCAAGGGAGCCGAACTTAGCTCCGACTTCAGCGGAGAAAAATTCAAGCAAGCCTGACAAGTGGGTATCTCCGAACGACATAAAAGCCGAAAAGAAGCTCGGCGAATGACGACCCCACATGAACTGAAAAGGTCGCCGACGACCTGGGAACGACGTAACACAGACAAAGGGAATGAAAGGAAAATGAAGAAGTTCGGCAACAGCTATTTAACACAAGATGCAAACAAGGTACTGAAATCACTTTTTCGTTTAACAGAAGTACACGTTACAGGATCCGGTGGGTCAGAAAAAAAGAAGATACACGTCATCCCAAATATCGCGAGCACGGTTCGGGTAGGACGAACCGGAGGCCGCTCCGAGCTACGAACTCAGTCTCTATCCTTCCCAGTCACATTCTCCAGTGCGTGTAACAGCTCTCGCCCCATCTTGCCTCATTCTGTCCCCGAAGTCCCAACCTTAGCGGGAAAGGGGTGGGATAGATCTCCGAAAGCGGTGGGGGTAACGGCGGCAGTAGCGAAGACCTGTTTCAAGAAGAACCGTAGCCACTTCAGGAGCGGTTGGGACACCAGAGATATGCCTCATCTCCGAATGCACCACGACGGCCGCCACCCGAGACGCTTCGGCAAGGTCGGCATGCGTTACTTCCACCGTCCCCGTAACAAGTTCTACTGCCCCACCGTCGACGCCGACCGCCTTTGGTCTCTCGCCCCGACGGTGTCAAGGATCCCGTCATGGCTTATGACGTCTATTCTGCCCTCTTGACCGGTATCACCCCGCCTTGCTGCCCCGAGATTCGCGGGCAGAATAGCTTCACCGACAGCCCCCGTTATTAAAACCCTGTTGTTGAAGGAATTCTTCCTTGAGCTCCCTTTGGCACGACGGAGATTCTCACCGGCCGCCATTCTCCTCCTCACCTTTCTCCAAACCCTAAAGGTTCCCTCAAGAACATGGTGAGGGAAGAAGACAGGGACTGGGGCGAGAGAAGCAAGACTCTCAGATGAAAGAACAGCAACAGGATTGAAATCGCGAAGGGACCGAGGGGTTTAAATAGCCGATGGATCCTGACGCAGTTATGACGGCGGGTATTCCTGGGCCAACTGGTGTGTGCCACGTGGCGCACTTATCCCCTTCACCGCCATGGAGGGTTGACCGCTCACAAATTCCCGCAAAGCGACGCTTGGGATCACGTTTCAACGGGGGTTCCGAAAAGACTTTTCAAGTCACCTTCATCGAAAAACGGACTCTGACGTGCGTGCATTAAATGGGGGCGGCAGTGCGCAAGGTTCGAAGGGGCAATTCCGACTGCGCACATCTCTCTCTGTGTACTTCCTTCGCTTGAAATTCAAACTCGGAAGTAGGGGGACTGGTGTTGGGTATAAAATACCCGCAGCCGAAATCGACGGCAGAACGGCTCCGCCCGGACTCCTACGGGAGCCGGGCTCCTCCATCGACAGCAGAACGGCTCCGCCCGGACTCCTACGGGAGCCGGGCTCCGCCATCGACGGCAGAACGGCTCCGCCCGGACTCCTACGGGAGCCGGGCTCCTCCATCGACAGCAGAACGGCTCCGCCCGGACTCCTACGGGAGCCGGGCTCCGCCATCGACGGCAGAACGGCTCCGCCCGGACTCCTACGGGAGCCGGGCTCCTCCATCGACAGCAGAACGGCTCCGCCCGGACTCCTACGGGAGCCGGGCTCCGCCATCGACGGCAGAACGGCTCCACCCGGACTCCTACGGGAGCCGAGCTCCTCCATCGACAGTAGAACGGCTCCGCTCGGACTCCTACGGGAGCCGGACTCCGCCATCGACGGCAGAACGGCTCCGCCCGGACTCCTACGGGAGCCGGGCTCCTCCATCGACAGCAGAACGACTCCGCCCGGACTCCTACGGGAGCCGGGCTCCGCCATCGACGGCAGAACGGCTCCGCCCGGACTCCTACGGGAGCCGGACTCCTCCATCGACAGCAGAACGGCTCCGCCCGGACTCCTACGGGAGCCGGGCTCCTCCATCGACAGTAGAACGGCTCCGCCCGGACTCCTACGGGAGCCGGGCTCCGCCATCGACGGCAGAACGGCTCCGCCCGGACTCCTACGGGAGCCGGGCTCCTCCATCGACGGCAGAACGGCTCCCCCCGGACTCCTATGGGAGCCGGGCTCCTCCATCGACAGCAGAACGGCTCCGCCCGGACTCCTACGGGAGCCGGGCTCCGCCATCGACGGCAGAATGGCTCCGCCCGGACTCCTATGGGAGCCGGGCTCCTCCATCGACAGCAGAACGGCTCCGCCCAGACTCCTACGGGAGCCGGGCTCCTCCATCGACAGCAGAACGGCTCCACCCGGACTCCTACGGGAGCCGGACTCCTCCATTGACAGCAGAACGGCTCCTCCCGGACTCTTACGGGAGCCGGGCTCCGCCATCAGCAGCAGGGCGGCTCCGTCCGGACTCTTACGGGAGCCAAGCTCCGACCTCAGTATCAGCTACTGGAGCCGGACTCCACCCACGACCTCAACCGAAGGGGGACTCCTCCCGAACCCCTGCAAAAGTCGAACTCCGACCACTGCTGAGCCTCGATCAACAGATTCGCGTCCCTTGGCAGATAACAATAACAGCCATGATCCTGTTCTGCTTCCTGTAGCGGATCCCGTGCGGCTCCACCCCCTGCGGTGGACCCACTACTCTCTGACAGGCTGTACCAACGGCCACGATTCTGCTCCGCTCCCTGCGGCAGGTGCTGCACGATCCCACTACTCGCTGACAACTAGCGGCGACGGACACCGCCCCACTACCTGCAACAGGTCCTACGTGGCAGGCTATGGCGATAGCCACTGGTCTACCCCACTATCTTTCGCAATCAATTCCTCTGACCATGGGCGGCCCACTACCAGGCGGTTACAAACGTCGCCATCAATCCCTTGCCTCCTCCGCCTATAAAAAGGAGACCCAGATATGTTATCCTTTAAGCTCATTCTTCCTTATCTCAAAACTCTGCTAAATTCTCCGTTCGAGCACTCCATTCTTGTTGAGGCAGAAAACTGACTTGAGCGTCGGAGGGTCTTGCCGGAGCAACCCCACCTCCGGTTTAGACTTCCCTTGCAGGTCCCGGCGGCGACCGCGGCTTCCCCGACTCCAGCTTCTCCGGTGCAAGTGGATTTTTGCACCAACAGTGGGCAACAAAGAAAGAAGGGGAGGGAGCAATGGAAAGAGGTGAGCCAGTGGACACAATAGAGGAGAAGTTGATGAGCTTAATGACAAGCAAGTCTATATAAAAGAAAATCTAAGCATATAGTACCAGGGGAAGGAGGGAGAGAAGGGCAAAGAAGGTGGTGGCGGCAATGACTTGGTGGTGGTGGGTGGTGGTAGAGGTAGCGGTGGAGGAGGTGGAGGGAGGGTGTCTGGGGTTAGGGGTAGGGTTGAGGCTCGAGTTTGGAGAAAAGGAGGGGGAATGGACATTAGCTAAGATAGTAGAATGGATAAGAGGCAGTCAATTATTAGCTTATCTATAACTAATGCTAGTAGATTGAATCCAGATAATAATTTCTCCTATTGCAGAGTCTTTTTTTGTCTACGAGCCAAGGATCATTTGTGGAATAGTTTCTTAATCAATGGCAAAATGTGAAGCCTTTATAATGCAACTAGTGGCTGCAACTAGTGGCTACCATGTAGAGAGCCACTTATGAGAAGCTTTTTCCATAAGAGCATAACAAGTAACAGCCTTGCAGGGAGTGATGCAACGAAAAAAATGTAAAGAAAATTCTCTTTAAAGAAATTTATCAATATGTCAAAAGGTTGCCTTATACAATGTATTTGATATGTACATATAAGATATAACTCATAACCCTAATTCAAGCATTAAAAAAATATAGAATTATAATCGAAATAGAGCTCAACAACAAGAACATATGCTAGAATTATTCTACCATAAATATAGAAACTTGACTAAAATTTGTTATCATCTCAAATGAAAAATTTATAAAGAATCCAGTGAAAACCTCTAAATTGTCAGAACTTACACACTCACTTAAAGAATGGAAATAAGTCAAATGCTTACTTGTCACAGTGTTTGATCATGAATCCCCGGGCTCCTATGAAGCTTGACATGGTCCATCTGGCCATAATACCTTTCAGAAGCACCCTATGTTACATCATCCTCTTTGAGTTGAAGAGGATTCACCCTCAAATTCAATTCTTCATTAGATATCATCATGGTGTGGCACAAGGTTCTTGACATTGAAAACATAATAGGTGTGAGCATGACTCAGTAAATTTAGATGAAGGTATTATCATTGATCTTCTTTATGATCATGCAAGATGCAAACTTGCGATGAATGAGTTTTTCTCTAGTAAGTAGTCTCTAATAATGATAGCCTACACATAGCTGTCGACCTTGAATATCACTTTGCAGCTTTAATCATCCACATGCTCCTTGTAATGCTTATTTAATTCTTCAATCGTCTCGTACACCTTAGCATATATATCTTGAAGCTTTTGCACCATGTCTTTAGATTGCGTGCTAGTTTGACCTAGTTGTGGAATTGGCACCAATCTAATGCATATCTTATGCACCAACCATACATAATCTAAAAAAGATTGAAACCTATTAATCTAATAGATCTATTAAATGTAAACTTTGCTTCGGTAAAAATTTGGTCCTACTTTTTCGGATTCTTACTAACTAAACTTCATAATATGTTACCCCAACTCTTGCTTACAAATTCAATCTACGCATCTGTCTCATAGGTAGTAAAAGTTGCTAAATGAAAGGAGTTATTCCTGGTCTCTACTATCAACTCATTCAAAATTATGACATGAACTTAGATCCTGGTTTGAGGTGATTGAAATCAAAGCTCTATATAGCCACACCATCACTCAAAAAAATGGTCTTACAATGAAAGATGCATCTATTTTCTTCCCATACACATTGAAAAGGGCCATTTTGGAAAAACGTTCCACACCAAAAACACATGTCGTGTTCTTATAGGACTAAATATTCGAAGCCCCATTATGAAGTCCATGCTGATGTGGGTCCATGGAGCATCTAGTACTAGCAATGGTGTATATACTTCTGCATTTGTTGCTATCTTTTTAGACACTTGGCACAAATAGCTTTGCCTGACATATCTGTCTAATTCCTCCTTTGCTTAGGCTAATAATATTGCATGGATACATACTGATATGGCTTATCACTACTACGTCTAATTTCTCTTCATGTATCTCTCGTAGGATTGATCCTTTAATTAGCAAGCTTGAATATATAGACGTGCCCTTTCAAATAAGAAGCCATTTAATAACTGAAAGTCATCATGCTATCAAGGCTGCACCTCATTAAAAACACTACAAGGTAAGGAGTAATAGCTAACATATCTCTAAAAATATTAAAACCTGCTATAATAGGATGCATGGTGGTAATCAAGAAAGTAATGTGGCTCAAAGCATCAGTTATCCAATTCTGCATCTTATTTGTACCAAAGCGTGAAAGTGAACTCCAGTAGATAACTTGACTACTTTAGCATGACATGAATTGAGCATCCTTGTGTGGTTTAGCATTCGCCTCATCATATCCTCCTACCTCCTACATTTATCTTGATCTATGATTACAACTGGCCATTGTTGATCCTTGCCATCTGTGATTCTTCCAACATTGCTAATGCAGTGATCTTTGATTGGACACAATGATAAAGACATAAGTCCTCTTTTTTTTAGTATTTTTAAAATAAAATAATTAAATTAAATTTTAAAGTTAAAGGTAAATATAGGTTGGTATGGTTCCCAAATCATATGACAGACCTCATGACCATCCTCTACTCGAGTGATATCAGTCATCATGGTATGCGTTTGAAGTAGACATGCACAAACGGGGGTCATCCCATGGTTCCTACACTTTTGACCTTGCTAAAGCCAACTCCACGAGGATTTGCTAGCTAAGAGGGGTGTCTCGTGCAAACTTACTTCTAGACCTTGCTAGATGCTGGGTTGGCCCATCTTGCTAGGTTTTTTATGGTCAGTGTATTGATGGCAACATCACATTACTTGTACAATGAATTGGGGTTAGACAGAACGATGATGGGTTGATGACTTCTTTAGTTGTTCACTTCTCTTGAGCCACTTGGGTCCTTCTCTCGATGAGAAGGAAACTAAAAAGGTTTTGGATAGTTACAAAAAGAAAATAATTTAGGTTGCCATATGTTATGATCATAATATTTGATAGATGGTGACATAAAGATATTGATTAAAATTTTGGGACAAACTCTCAATCATAATTATCTTGTGTTTTACTCTAATCTTTCTATAAGTTTGAGCCTCCTAGAGTTTCATTTCTTTGGAATATCTATTTGACATCAAAAAAAAGATTTATGTCTTGATTGTTGTGATGTTAATTAATTCTTTTGAAAAAAAGAAGATGAATGAGTGAATTAGCAGCTAGTAGAGGTGCAGTGGGGAGAATATTATTAATGGTTGTGTGGCTGCTGGCAAGCCTATGTCCAAGGATATGATGTTGATCCAAGGATTAATTTTAATGATGTCAAAATACTTAAAGATGATTGATACTAATACAAACTTTAGAGCATGCTTATAGGAGAAATTCTTGATGCTCATAGTTATACAAATAATCAAGATGCTATTCAAAACTAGTCAAGGAGAAGTTGCTTAAGATACTCAACAAAGGATAAAGAATAAGAGTCAATCTTAATATACTTAAACCAACTCTGATATGCTCAAAATAAAATTTGCATAGTTTAAGAGTCAACCTCCAGAAATCATGAGTCTACTTTACTAGATGAGTTTACTCTACTAAATGATTCAACTCTATTAGAACAAGAATTGACTTTGAAATAGTCTCAGGATGCCAGATAGAGAGCAGCAGAAAAAAAATATGTCTTGAAAATTAATGAGTCGACTCTAGAAATTTATAAATCAACTCCATTAGATGAGTCAACCGCACGAAAACACAAGTCGACTCTGAAACAGTCTCAAGTTACAGATAGAGAGCAGTAAAAATTGAGCATAACTTGAGCCAACTCCAAAAAAATCATGAGTCGACTCTATCGAAACTCAGGTTAACCTTAATAAAAGCTGAGTTAACCCCATAATAACCACAATTAGAAGATAAAGAGCTATATAAAGATACTATGGATTATGAGTTGATGATCCTTGGAAAGCCAAGTTAACTCTTGAAGATTAAGTATTGACTCCTTCGCTTTTTAATAGCATAACGGCTATTTTTTCAAAAAATTTCTAATGGCTAGAAAATGGGAGTAGTGGCTAATTTGAGTTGTCCAATAGCTTTCTTATAGGGATTCTGTAGTTCTCCAATAGCTTTGGAGGTGACCACAGGTGGAGTCGGTGCGATAGACTCCAGGTTCGCTAAGACGGAAGTGGTCCTAGGATGGAGGTGGAGCACAGCTTCCATGGGCTCGAGGTTTGGGCTGGTAAAGACTTCGAGGAGCTTAGTTAGGGCTCTGAATACTTGAGACACAAGATAGAGTAAGAAACCAAGCAAAAGATTTTTGCCAGCAGAGGAGTCGACTCAGCATCAGGAGTAAACTCAGATCAGATCGAGTCGGCTTGGACCCTTGAGAGAGGTGGCTCGAAATCCAAATAAAGAGCAACATTTCATGACACGCTGGTGGCATGACAGTCGAGCCGACTCAGGGTTCAATTGAGCTAACTCAAGTGTGGTCGAGTCGACTCGAGCTCTGATCGAGTTGACTCGAGTCACGAAAATAGATGTGCAGAATTTTTGTTTGGGTCTGAGATCGGATTTTGATCCTAAGATCTTAAGGTCTGGTTTGATGGTTCTTAAAGGGACTAACTTAAGAGGTGAGTGCATGATCAGACCATGGGTGTGCATGATTTTGGATAAGTGCATTTGGGTTAGTCCAGAAAATTTTTTAGATTTGGTTTTTGACCCATTATATAGGTTATATATATATGTAACTTATAACATTGTGAAATGAATCGAATTTTTTTCTTTCAAAACCCTCATTTTCTCTTTTCTCTCTAGTTGCACGCCATCATAGGAGGGGAGCAAACCCTAGCTGCCACCTCCAAAGGTTGAAAGAAGGGAGGCATTCCCTTCTCAAGCAAAATCCTAGTGCCACCTCCTTCATGGGTGGTTTGCTGGTGTTCTTGAGTTTCCACGATCTGAAAAAATTGTACAACAATTGGTATCAGAGCCAAGTAAAGCATAGAGAAAGAAGGAGATGCCAGGATCTGAAGTTTTCTATCAAAGGTATTTTTTTTCAATCAGATGTGCATTGTTTGTGATTGTGGTGTTGAGACGTCATGAGCAGCGGGCTAAAAATTGATTTTGAGAAGTTTGACCAGTTGAGTACAGATATACTCTACAGCTTTTGGATGGAAGAAGATGAAGATGTGTTGGGACATATTCAACGGTTTGACTAGTTGAATATGGATCTACTCAATTTGGATGTGGCTATGGAGGAGGAGGATAAGTCTCTGATGTTGCAGTGCTCGCTATCCAGAGTTACGATCCACTAGTGACAACTCTATTATATGGAGAGGAGATCCTAGTCTATGAGAAGATAATGTTAGTCCTTTAGACGAACGAGCAGAGGAAAAGGATAGTGAGAGGCAGTACGAAGGTTTTTCAGGATGCCATGATGGCCGGTGAAAGGTCTTGGAGGGGGAAGGATAGATGCGAGGTAGCGGGGAGGCAGAATTTCTCAAGGAGTGTCAAAGAGGTAAGGTATTATACATGCTGGCAGTTAGGGCACATGAAGAGAGATTGTCCTCAGAGGAAGAAAAGAAAGGGAGAAGGTTCTAGATCGGAGTCATCAGTGCAGAGGCTGAGAGTGATGTATCAAATGATCTTCTGATATTGTCGGCTGGACATATGGAGGAGGCCGATCGGTGGATACTGAATTCTACTAGCTCTTATTACTGTACATCTCACCGAATGTGGTTTACTTCTTATACATAGGTAGGTAAGGGACAGCAAGTGATACTAAGAGATAGGAGCTCTTATGGTGTAGCAGGAGTGGATTCCATCAAACTGAGGATGTATGACGGGAGGGTGCGGATCTTGACAGATGTACATCATGTCTCAGATCTTAGTAGGAGCATAGTATCACTTGGATATTTAAAAGAAAAAGACTTCATTTTGAGAAGTGATTCAGGGATGTTGAATGTCTCTAAGGATAATAGGATTGTGATGAGAGGGAGGAGGTTGAGGAGTCATCTGTACCAGATAGAGGGATCTGCTGTATTTGAGAAGGTCGAGGTGATTGCTTCAGCCATGGAGGATCAGTCAGGGGTTCAATCAGTACAGATTGGATAGTTGATGGTATGTTCATCAGAGCTACCTATTGCGGTATCGTCGGATCACAGGAAGGTGGAGCACCAAGGATAGGTGCATCCACATGTGGAGGAGGAGCATTGAAGAGAGGTTCCTTCATGAGTGATGATGAAGACCATGGCCATGGCATGATCTCTAGGCAAGGAGGTGCAAAGGGGGGTGGAGTCTCCAAGGCGCAGGGGTGAACGGGCACCAGGAGAGGGCTTAGAGGTGTATGCATCAGGGATAGATGCTACGACGGTGATAGGATGCGGAGAGGACTCAGAGATATATGAGGAGACTTTTACCAACATGGACCATAGGTGGATCGGAGGCAGGAGAGTGGAGCTGTGGTCACTCCAAGATATTTTGATGCTGCGACGGAGCATGTCGCAGGAGCAGTGGTCAGAGCCATTGGGCTAGTGGTGACTAGAGTCACTAGAGCAGCGACGAGAAGAATCGCTGGAGCTACGGTGGTTGGGAGTTGTAGGTGGAGTAGCTGGTGGCGCGATAGGTGGAGTTACGGAGGCAGCAGTAAGAACAACTGTTGGATCAGTAGTGGGCATAGCTGTTGATGACAGGACCTACAAGAGAGATGCCTGAATGTAGGACAAGAGCTTCAGCCATAAGGGAGGAGGTGGTAGTCTCTCGGCCAGCTCCAAGACTGAGATATACTATGGTGGTGAGGAGGTCTGCACAGTTGGCTTCATCATTAGTCAGGTCACGCAGAGGATCGAAGCTCGATGAAGAGTTGTACTCATCAAGGCTTCAGGGTCACCAAGGTAGAGATTATAGGGATTCTTTAGTGTCCCTATAGCCTTGGAGGTGACCACAGGTAGAGTCGGTGCGATAGATTCTAGGTTCGCTAGGACAGGAGTGGTCTTAGAATGGATGTGGGGCATAGCTTCCATGGGCTCGAGGTTCGGATTGGTGAGGATTTTGAGAAGTTTGGTTGGGGCTCTAGATACCTGAGACACAAGATGGAGTAAGGAACCAAGCAAAGGGCTTTTGCCAGCAGAGAAGTTGACTCGGCACTAGGATGAGTCAACTCGGATCAGGTCAAGCCGGCTCGAATCTCTGAGAGAGCCGACTCGAAATCTAAATAGAAAGCAATATTTCTGGCACGTTGATGGCATGGCAGTCGAGCTGACTCGAGGTTCAATCGAGCCGACTCGAGTGTGGTCAACTCAAGCTCTGACCGAGTTGACTTGAATCATAAAAATAAATATGTGGGATTTCTGTTTGGGTCTGGGATCAGGTTTTAATCCTAGAGTCTTAAGATCTGGTTTGATGAGTCTTAAGGGGACTAATTCAAGAGGTGAGTGTAAATTAGACCATGGATGTACATGATTTTGGGTGGTGCATTTAGATTAGTCCAAAGAGTTTTTCAGATTTGGATTTTGATTCATTGTATAGGCTATATATATGTAACCTATAACATTGTGGAATGAATCGAATCTTTTTCTCCCGAAACCCTCATTTTCTCTTTTCTTTCTAGTTGCATGCCATCATGGGAGGAAAGCAAACCCTAGCTGCCACCTCCAAAGGTTGAAAGAAGGGAGGCATTCGCTTCTCAAGCAAAACTCTAGTGCCACCTCTTTGTGTATAGTTTGCTGGTGTTCTCAAGTTTCCACAATCTGAAAAAATTGTACAACATTTCTCACCTCCTCAAGTCAATTTTGGACATATTTAAACATTGAATTCAATTGGAAAAAGAAGAATTTTTTGAAAAAGGAAGCAATAATAGAGTGAAAAAGAAGATAAGAACACTCAAGAGAGCATTCAAGTCAATCTTTCAACCACTCAATTCAACTGAAAAGAGCTTGAAAGCATTGATTATGTGATCTACTACCTAGAGCATCTTCTTCAAGTATTTTTAATCAAGCTTGTCTCAAGCATTCAAGGAGGAAGTCATTGCATTTAAAAGACATCTACATCAACTTTCTTGGACTTAAAGAGTTCATTTCTTAAACTTTAAATTATTATTTTTTGTAGTCTTGAGTTTTTAACAAGCTTTTTAGATATAGAAACTTGGAGATTTAGGCTGGTCTAAGTCTGTAACTAGATAATTGTATTTGACTTAATCAAAGGGGCCTTAGTTGGAATGATTTTGGTTAGTGAACCTGTTCAAAACCAACTGGATTGTTTATAATACCAATCAAAACAATTGAGCTATAATCAAGAGAACTATAATAAAATTTTCAAGGAGACTTAGAAAGCAGACATAGATGCTAGGTTTGGCACTGAACCACTATAAATTTATCATATTTATGATTGTCTGATTATCTATTTTTCGTTTTCTCACTTATCATATTTTTATTCTTACATTTTACAAGCGCACTTTTAAATTGATAGTTAGTGCACATCTATGTTTTTATTATGAAGTTTTCGAAAAATCCAATATATCCCTCTTGGGTTGCTACTTTTGGGCAACAAATGAGTCTTCTTGTCTATCTTTGATAGCTAACTGAAAAGGCATTCCTTCTTTAATACAGCACCAACATGGGCAGACATTGCGAGGAGTGGCCTCCATTGATTCTAGGTGACCTAGTCTCTAACTCTGATTGACATCGAACAGCTCAAGCTTCTCTATTCAATAAGGCTATAATTTTTTATGAGGCTGAGTTGGATGTTGCTGGTGTTTGTTGCAAGGGAGCTAAAGTTGAAATAAAACCTTGAACAAGACTTCCACTTGTTGGTGGCGGCAAAGGATGTTTTTTTCTTTAGCTTCCATAGCAAGAAAGACATGCTTAAGGTCTATTCCCCATGAATCCATGGATAGTTGCCAGCCAAGTGTGTGCACTTGAAGCCTCGAGCTTGAACTTTAACCTAATAATGGCAACTATCAAGTCGAGTGCCAATTGGATGTGGTCGATGAGTTTATTATAGGAATATTGGTCAAAGTAGTGTCTCTAAACATTGCCTCAATGACCAAAGCTCCCTTTGGGTGAACACTTATACTAAGAGTCAGAGAGGATGGTGTCAAAGTCCCTTGCCAAGGTAAATTATGTACTTATTGTGGTTCACCTAGACATTATGAGCCCGCATATGCCCAAGATCTAGGTTCACCTACTAGAAATGGGTGTGTGGCAGCCCTTTGTTTATGAAAGCATGGGATGGTTTGCTACTATGGTGTTTTTGAAGTAAAATTCAATGCAGAGATAAAATGATAATTTTAAAACTTTTTCAAAATTATGATTTTACAGCGAAAAAATATTAATCAATCTAATTAATTAACATGAATTTACCCTACACTAGGATCTAAATATGATATATAGCATGCATGCATTTAAATTTGAAATTCGAATTTAAACAATAAACACTTTACTGTAATGTGTTCAGAACACAATACCTTTGTACGGATAGTAGATCACCGCAATCTGATCACTGTTGGAAGAGTCTGATCATCGCGATGCAGCCACACAGCATGTCTGGCTTCTGCAGATCATCCACATGAAGTTTTTGATCTGATCGACTCCTCACGAGTGCTAGCTCGTTGTAGAGCCCTTTCGACGGTCGATGCTGATCGAACTCCTTCGATCAATGTCTGCCGATTTTTCGAATGCTATGGATCATCAACAGACGTGCTTGAGAGGATGATGAAGATCTTTCTAAAATTTGGTGGGCTCACGACACTCATAACTCACCTTTTCACTTTCCTAACCCCAGGCTGAAACCCTGGGAACTCACTGAAACCCTGTGCACCTTTTTTTTTCTTTTTCTCTCGAAAGGATATGGACCTTCACCTCATGTACAAGAATTCCTCACACCCAGATTTTTTCTCCAAAATTTTTCTTGCACACGCCCCACTCTTCTCCTCCTTTTAAAACAATATCAAACATCTTATCCACGTGAGAGGATAAAGATGAGTAATTGCACATTTGAATTCAAATCAAATTTTGAATTCAAATGGAAACCAATTTATTTCTATCCACTAAGGGCGTGAGAAGAGGAGGGTGTGGCTTAATTTGTGCATGAGTGATTATTGGAAATAGTATCCCAAAGTCAATCGTTAGCCTGTTGATGGTTGTGCTCATTTTTATATATGTACATGAATTATGAATTAATAAAAATTATTTTGGTATTTTTCATCACAAAATATTTCATCTTCTAATGAACTCCTATGTTGTGGTGAAGTTCTTAGGACTATTTAGACTCGACAAAGGAGAATTTATCATTTAGTCCTTAAATCTGTTCGTGACCAAATGATACGTTGTTACCAAGGACGACAACGTTTATCAAGCATAGGTTATTGTGTGCCATATAGATTGGTTGTCCTCTTAACCGATGAGTGTAGAGACACTAGTATGGCATACAGATGAGATGTAAGGGTACATCTGCACTAAACATGACCGACTCTAGAGCTATTTCTGTTGTCAAGATTTGCTTCGATGGAATATGGGTATAAATGTCCCTCCGACCTGAGACCGCCACGGTGACTTGCAAGCAACTCACTGCACTTAGACACTGGACTATCTGAATTTCTAATTCAGTGACGGAAGGCTGTTGGGTGTAGTCAAGTACTTGACTTGTCAGTGCATGTGTCAAGATGGGATTGACCACTCTATTTTAGGAGCTGTGTACAGTCGTATTTCAATTTAGCAAAACCTTGACCAGGGTAGTCTTTGTGAGGAGTCACAGGACTGTTTGAGTTGAGCATGATTCAGATGATCTAATCAGGGTGGACAGTTTAACCCTGAGTCATCCTAAACACAGAGGTCAAAAGGATGAATTATACAGTAACCATATTCATGTAGGTTCTGAGTGTTGCGATTGCGACTATTCGACCTATCTGATCATCGGGTACCATTTCTAGATGGTCACTTCGATTAGTACAGGAATTGATTCCTGTGCTACCGGCTTAGGTTCGAACCTGCAAGGTCACACACATTAGAGATTCCTATCTGATCTGATGGCTGATGAAGAGTCCTAATACTCGTGGACTATGAGTCCTACGTGTCTGAGACTTTGTGATCGAGAATCAGGATTTTTTAATCACGAGTCCTACATCTGCACTGAACGTGACCGACTCTGAAGCTATTTCTGCTGTCAAGATTTGCTCCGATGGAATATGGGTATAAATGTCCCTCTGACCTGAGACCGCCATGGTGACTTGCAAGCAACTCACTGCACTTAGGCACTGGACTACCTGAATTTCTAATTCAGTGACGGAAGGTTGCTGGATGTAGTCAAGTACTTGACTTGTCGGTGCGTGTGTCAAGATGGGATTGACCACTCCAGTTTAGGAGCTGTGTACAGTCGTATTTCAATTTAGCAAAATCTTGGCCAGGGTAGTCTTTGTGAGGAGTCACAGGACTGTTTGAGTTGAGCACGATTCGGATGATCTAATCAGGATGGACAGTTTAACCCTGAGTCGTCCTAAACACAGAGGTCAAAAGGATAAATTATACAGTAACCATATTCACGTAGGTTCTGAGTGTTGTGATTGCGACTATTCAACCTATCCGGTTGTCGGATACCATTGCTAGATGGTCACTTCGATTAGTACAGGAATTGGTTCCTGTGCTACCGGCTTAGGTTCGAACCTGCGGGGTCACACACATTAGTGGTTCCTATCTGATCTGATGGCTGATGAAGAGTCCTAATGCTCATGGACTATGAGTCCTATGTGTCTGAGACTCTGTGATCGAGAATCAGGATTCTCTGATCATGAGTCCCACACATTTTGGATATCGGGGTCAAGAGTCCCACTGGTTTGGGACTCTTCGATCAGGGTTACATATCGATGAATTATGATGTTCGATTACCCATCAGATTTGGATTCAATATTTATGAGAGATTTAATTAGTGATTTGATCACTAATTAACTCAATTTGATTGAATAATTATTTTTGAATCAAGTCCAATTGAATTGGATTCAGTTGGGTTTGACCCGATTAGGTTAAGAGTTGACCTAATCGTCGAGATGGTTTGGTCCCTGATTTGATCAGGGGTTGGGCTTAATCAATTCCTGATTTGATTAAGATTTTATTGAGCCTAATTAAGCCTAATTAAGTTAGATTTAAATTAGTCTAATTGGGCATAACTTATTTGGTTCAATTAGGTTGGTTTAAATAATGAAACCACCTTGGCCCATTCTCCCTACACCACCTCACTTCCACTGCGTCCATTTGAATTCACGAGAAGGAAGTTCTCATGAATTTTTCCTCACGCAAAGCCCTCCTCATGCCCTACTTTAATGCACCAAATGAGTGGATAAGGATTGTTGGGTGTAAAATTACCCCCCCAGCCGAAGTTCGGGTCGAGAGTGATCCTTCCGGGACTCTGCCTGCGTCCGACCTTGAGCGATATATTTCCGAACCTCTCCGACGGTTGAGCTTCCGCAAAATTCTCAAGTTCTGCTAACAGATAAACTCCCACAGCTTCTTCCGTAAGTGTCGACCAGATTCTCCCAACGGACGAACCCCTGCTGCATCTCCCGGACTTCTCCAATGATGAGCTTCTTCAGTCGTCTATCAGGCTGCTCCAAATGCTCTCGAGATTCTACTGTCGACCGACCTCCTACAAGGGTCAACCGTTCTCCAGACCTCTTTCAAATTTTTTTTCCCAACAGGGTTCGATCGACTCCAATCTAAATTTCTTCCAAAACTTCGTCAGTTCGTCGGTGGCCGAGCTTTCCCAACAGCAGATCTCCACGATTGATTTCTACTGTAAGCCTCCACCCAAGCTTCTATTGTGAACGAATTCTCTCCGAACTCCTATTGCAGGCAGACAGGCTTCGACCGAGCTTCCTCTACAAATGAGCCCCATCTGGACTTCTACGGGAATCGAACTCCGACTGAACTTCTGTAGCAGACAGATTCAGGAGGAACCCCTACGACACACGGACTCCAGCAGCCGGACCCCTCCAGCGGGCGAAACTCTCCAGCGCCATCCGACATCCACTGCCGGTCGACCTTCTACCGGATTCTACATGAAACTGAACTTCATCCACAGAAAGCCCCTGACTGAGCTTCTACAGCAGATGACCTTTACCTGCAACACCAGCACCCAAGGCACCCAACGGTAGAAGGCTCGTTAGTAATGTCCGAGCTCCTCTTAGATGGAGAACCACCTCTCTCCACCAGACACCCCAACCAAGCTTCAACTGGCAGGCCTGGACTCCCTGCCAGGTCACAGTAATGGCCACGACTCTGCTCCACCTCCTGTAACGGATCCCACGCGGCTCCATCATGCTCTGGCGAGTCACGACAATGGACATCACCCCACTCTCCACAACAGGCTCCACGTGGCAGGCCACGACTCCACTCCACTACTCTCCGTAACAAACTCCACATGGTCCCGAACGGTCCACTACCAGGCGACTGCAGACATCACTGTCAATCTGTGACACCCTCCGCCTATAAAAAGGGACCCCGCAGATACGTTATTTTCTTAAGCTCTAATCTCTATCTAAAAACTCTGTTAAAAATTTCCGTTTGAGCACTCCATTCTTGTTGAGGTAAAGAACTGACTTGAGCATCGGAGGGTCTTGCCGGAGCATCCCCAACTCCGGTTTAGATTTTCTTTGCAGGTCCCGATGGCGACCGCGACTCCCTCGACTCCAGTTTCTCCGACGCCGGCGGATTTTTGCATCAACAGGATTGGCACTAGAGGAAGGGTCTGTGTCTTCGCAGTACCCTTGTTCTTAAAGGAGCACTTAATGGGACCGCCTTCGGTGATCTTCTCCAACATCTCCTCCTCCTCCGGTTGCCTGCCTGATCTCCACCTGATACCTCCCCGAAGGGCATCTACCAGGTGATCAACAGCCTCCGCGGCCAGATCTCAGCAAGCTCTGCAAGTCCTGGCCTCATCTCCAGATTCTCCGGCTCCTCTCCCTCCGACGACGGCAGTCGGCCTGGAGCAGCCCGAAAATCGGCCTATGGTCGGCCTCACCAACACCATCTCAGGGGAATCCCTGCAGGGAACAATCGGTGTATTGGCCGGACCTCCCAAGCGACAAAGGATTGAGGAATCCATAACCTTGACCGAGGAGGATGCTCGGGGAGTTCAATTTCCTCATAACGATGTGGTCGTAGTTTCTTTAAAAATAGCTAATTACGATGTGCGCCGCATTCTTATCGATAATGAAAGTGTTATGATCCAGGTGGTGTGCCCAAGGCCCAGGAGACCAAGGCTAAGGCCAAGGTCCATCATTCATGAGGGCTTCATGGAGACTCTAGGGCTAGTTGGGCCCTAGATTGAAAGGCTGTGGGCCTTTCGGGTTCTTGAGGTCTAGGTTATGTGGGCCTCAAGGGACCAACTCTTTATGGACCAGATCTAGGCCCAGGATAGATGAGATTAGGTTGAGTCATAGGTGTACATGGGCTTGGGTTAACCTAATCTCCCATAGAGTTGGTCAAGGGAGTTTTGGGTTTGGATCACTTGACCCGGTGTTTATATATACATGTACTGTGTATAGGTTAGATTAAGCCAAGGAATACAAGAAACCATTTCTCTCTAGTCTCTCTCTCTCTTCTCCCTCTCTCTTCAGCCATTCTCCATGCCCCAGGAGCAAGAAACCCTAGGGTTTCTTGCCACCAGTCCATAAAAGGAAAGAGAAGAAGGGGAGGCGCTAGCCCCTTCCCCCTTGCAGCCATCTACCAGATCTGCTCTCCCCCTCTTGCAGGTGTCCAAACACCAGGTCCAGGATCTGGAATCTCTTGAGAAGAGGTTGGTACAAGTCTCTCTCAAATCTGGAGTTGATCTGAGGTCGTTTGAGGTGCGGGTGAGATCTCCATCAACAGATCTACAAGAAAGGCTGCAGCAGGACTGATCTGCGTGGTCTATCTCCATCTATCTTCTTCCCTATCTAGAATATCTCGATTTGAGATCTACAAATTGAAGGACCTCGGTCCAGATCTGATCTAGTTGGGTACCAGATCTTGGATTTTTTAGAGGTAGTTTCAAAGGCGTTCTTCTTCTGGAATGAAAGGCTGACGAAGAAGACAGCAACCAGGCTGATTTCATTAAGGGCCTTGGATCGTGTCCAGAAGTCTCCAGATTTATTTGTTGCTAGTTCTGCTGCACCAAAGGTCCGTGGGAGGAGCCAGGATCATGCTCCAATAGTTGGTATTAGAGCCAGGTTGGTGAGGAAGCGGTTCCAAGCACGAGAAGTTGAAGATCCCAAGTGCTGAAAATTTTTAGCAAGGTACCATCAAGGTATATTCTACACTTTTTGATTTTATATTGCTTGTTTGGCTTGGATCCAGTCATGGACAGTAATATGAAGGTCGAGTTCAAGAAGTTTGATGGCAAGAAAAATTTTTTCATATGGAAAATCCGGATGGAGGATCTTCTGGTGCAAGCAGATCTGGATCAGGCTTTGGATAAGAAGTCTGAGGGAATGACAGATAGACAGTGGGCATCGTTGGAGAAGAAAGCATGCTCGGTGATCAGAGGATGTTTGGCAGATGCGGCGTTATATTCGGTGCTGGAAGAAAAGACCCCGAAGGACCTTTGGTCGAAGTTGCACACCATGTACATGGGGAAGAATATGTGCAACAAGCTGATGTTGAAGAAGAGGTTGTACAGTGTTCGGATGCAGGAGGGATTTGATGTGATTGGCCACATTCAGAGGTTCGACCAGTTGTGCACGGAGTTGATGAATATCGGGGTGAAGCTAGATGAGGAGGACAAGTCTCTATTGCTTCTATGTTCGCTGCCCGGATCATATGATTCTTTGGTGACTACACTGCTCTACGGCAAGGAGACTCTGGAGTATGAGGACATGGTCTCGGTGCTGAGGTCGAATGAGCAGAGGAAAAAGTTGACCAGAGATCGGGCTCCCCAGGAGGGTTTGGCAGTAGGGGAGAGGACAGGTAGAGGCAGAGACAGAAGCAAGTCCAGGGGGCGGTCCAAGTCCAGGAAGGAAAAGAAAGAGGTAAAATGCTTCAAGTGCAACGAGTTTGGACACTTCAAGCGAGAATGTCCACTATGGAAGAGCAAGAAGGGAGAAAGAAGTGGCTCAGAATCAGTGAGTGCAATTGCTGGACAGCAGGTGGAGGATGATCTACTTGTGGTATCAGATGGTCACAGGCATTACACAGAGGAGTGGACACTAGACTCTGCATGCTCACATCACTACACACCACACAGGTCTTGGATTGTGACATACACCAAGACAGATGAGGGATCAGTGACTCTAGGCGACAATCATCCTTGCAAGGTGGCTGGGATAGGGACAGTCAGGGTGAGGATGTTTGATGGGATTGTGAGGATATTGATAAATATAAAGCACATCCCGGAGCTGGAAAAGAATCTGGTATCACTAGGCTACTTGGAGCGTAGTGGATACAGCTTCAGCAGTAGGGCTAGAAGCGGAGTACTGAACATCTCCAATGGAGCTATGGTAGTGATGAGAGGCAGGAGGTTAAACAATAACCTCTATCGCATGGAGGGATCTGTGGTGACCGGAGAGTCTGATGCAGCAGCTGCAGCACAGGACCAGGAGGGGACTTACAGGATGTGGCACTACCGCCTAGGCTACATGGGTGACAGGGGGCTGAGGGAGTTGAGCAGGAGAGGACTCATCTCTAATCTGGAGGATGGAGCTACAGGGGAGATCTGTGAGCCTTGCCAGATGGGAAAGCAGAGGAGAGTTCAGTTCAACATCAGTACAGCCCACAGTGCAGCCCTTCTGGAGTTAGTACACATGGATGTGTGGGGACCAGCCCCAGTTTTAGCTAGGAATGGGGCCAGATACTTCATGACCCTGATTGATGATTTCTCAAGGAAGCTCTGAATTTACTTCATGAGAGAGAAGTCAGAGGTCTTCACCAAGTTCAAGATCTGGAGAGCTGAGGTGGAGAAAAAGCAGGGGAGGAGCATGAAGTGTCTGAGATCAGACAATGGCGGGGAGTACACCAGCAGAGAGTTTCAGGACTACTGTGAGGAGTGTGAGATCAGGAGACACTTCTCAGTTAAGGGGACTCCACAGCAGAATGGGGTGGCTGAGAGGATGAATAGAATACTTTTGAAAAAGGCACGATGCATGAGGCTGCAGGCAGGGCTTCCAAAGGAGTTCTGGGTTGACACAGTTGACGCAGTGGGTTACTTGGTCAATCGGTCACCTCACACCAGGTTGGATGGCAGGCTTCCAGAGGAGGTGTGGTTTGGGAGGATAGTTGGGCTGGGCCATCTATGGGTATTTGGGTGCACGATCTATGTGCACATTGGAGCTGGTAAGCAGAGCAAGCTAGACGTCAGATCACGCAAGGCGGTGTTTCTAGGCTATCCACGAGGAGTTAAGGGATACAGGCTGTGGGATCCCTTGGAAAAGAAGGTCATCATTAGTCGGGATGTGACTTTTGATGAGGAGTCAATCCTACGGAGGCGAGTAGGCATGGAGGAGCAGCAGGAGCAGGAGGAGGTCCAGCAGGGCGCTGCTGGACAGCTTACCTCTTTGATTTTGCCTCTTGCAGGTACTACGGGAGGACATGACATTCAGGTGGAGAACCTACCTAAGGTGTCTCCACAGGTGGAGAGGACTCGGACAGATGATCGAGCTGGAGAGGTCCATCAGGAGCGAGCTGGATCGAGGACTGATATCGGTGTTGCCCTACACAAGTCCAAGAGGACCATCAGGCAACCGGACTGATATGGCTTCAAGGAGATGCTGTCATATGCCCTGGTGATAGCGAATGGAGATCCATATATGTATCAGGAGGCTATTGAGAGCCAGGACAGAGAGCGGTGGGTCCAGGTAATGTTCGAGGAGATGCAGTCTCTCCACCAGAACCAAACATGGCGATTGATGCAGTTGCCACAGGGGAAGAGGCCCATTGGCTGCAAATGGGTCTACAGTCGTAAGGACAGAGTGGAGCTGGTTGAGGCCTTGGGACACCAAGGTGGAGATTGTTATAATCCAGGTGGTGTGCCCAAGGCTCAGGGGACCAAGGCTAAGGCCAAGGTCCATCATTCATGAGGGCTTCATGGAGACTCTAGGGCTAGTTGGGCCCTAGGTTGAAAGGCTGTGGGCCTTTCGAGTTCTTGAGGTCTAGGTTATGTGGGCCTCAAGGGACCAACTCTTTATGGACCAAGTCTAGGCCCAGGATAGATGAGATTAGGTCAAGTCATGGGTGTACATGGACTTGGGTTAACCTAATCTCCCATAGAGTTGGTCAAGGAAGTTTTGGGTTTGGGTCACTTGACCCGGTGTTTATATATACATGTACTGTGTATAGGTTGGATTAAGCCAAGGAATACAAGAAACCATTTCTCCCTAGTCTCTCTCTCTCTTCTCCCTCTCTCTCCAGCCATTCTCCATGCCCCAGGAGCAAGAAACCCTAGGTTTCTTGCCACCAGTCCATAAAAGGAAAGAGAAGAAGGGGAGGCGCTAGCCCCTTCCCCCTTGCAGCCGCCTACCAGATCTGCTCTCCCCCTCTTGCAGGTGCCCAAACACTAAGTCTAGGATCTGAAATCTCTTGAGAAGAGGTTGGTACAAGTCCCTCTCAGATCTGGAGTTGATCTGAGGTCATTTGAGGTGCGGGTGAGATCTCCATCAGCAGATCTACAAGAAATGCTGCAGCAGGATAGATCTGCGAAGTCTGTCTCCATCTATCTTCTTCCCTATCTAGAATTCCCCAATTTGAGATCTACGAATTGGAGGACCTCAGTCCAGGTCTGACCTGGTTGAGATCTTGGATTTTTTAGAGGTGGTTTCAAAGGTGTTCTTCATCTGGAACGAAAGGCTGACGAAGAAGATAGCAACCAGACTGATTTCGTCAAGGGCCTTGGATCGTGTCCAGAAGTCTCCAGATTTATTCGTTGTTGGTTCCGCTGCACCAAAGGTCCGTGGAGGAGCCAGGATCATGCTCCAATAGGAAATTTAGCCGACATTTTATTCTATGATGCATTCTCGAAAATGTCCATTCCGGATGATCATTTGGGACCGGTGAACTCCCCATTGGTAGGGTTCATAGGTGATACCATGCCCGTGGAAGGAATGATAACCCTGACTGTGGTTGCAGGTCAATTTTCGAAACAGTCCAGGGTGCGAGTGGACTTCCTGGTGCTAAAGGTGCCGTCCACCTATAATGCGATACTCGGCCGGCCCGGCTTTAACGCCCTCCGAGCTGTGGTGTCGACCTACCATTTAAAGTTGAAGTTTCCTGCAGGCCAGGGGGTCGGAGAGGTCAAAGGGGATCAAGCCTTGGCGAGACACTGCTACAGCATAGCCTTGCAAAGAGGCGACCGATCTGACCTCTGTCCGGTCGATGGATTGGACGCCCGCGACGACCTCGCTGAGGAAAGGGGTGGGCCAATTGAAGTTCTTGTTTCGATTCCTTTGAATGATGGGAATAAAGAGCACGTGGTGAAGATCGACTCCAACTTGGGGGAAGAGGTGCGGACACAACTCATTGATTTTCTACAAAAGAATGTAGATGTTTTCGCTTGGGTTCCAGCAGACATGCCGGGGATTGACGCAGAGGTCATGGAACATCGTCTGGCCGTTGATCCAAGGCATCGACCGACGAAAGAAAAAATTCGAGGTCATGCACCGAAAAAGCAAAAGGCGATAGCCGAGGAAGTGGATAAACTCCTGAAGGCCAGATTCATTAGAGAAGTCAATTATCCTGACATGATTTCCAACGTTGTCCTCGTCAAAAAGGCAAACGACAAGTGGAGGATGTGCATAGACTTCAAAAAGTTGAATAAAGCCTGTCCAAAGGACAGCTACCCTCTGCCCAGAATCGATCAACTGGTGGATGCAACCTCGGGCCACGAGCTTCTCACCTTCATGGATACATTCTCTGGCTATAATCAAATCATAATGGCACCAGAAGATGAGGAAAAGACTGCTTTCATTACTAACCGTGGGCTTTACTGTTACAGGGTCATGCCTTTCGGCCTCAAAAATGCAGGTGCGACTTATCAGCGGCTGGTGAACAAAATCTTCAAAGAACAGATCGACCGCAACATGGAGGTCTACGTGGATGATATGCTCGTGAAAAGTAAATCTTCAACGAACCACATCGCCGATCTCGAGGAGACCTTCGATGCCCTCCGGCAATGTAAGATGAAGCTGAACCCAACTAAGTGTGCTTTCGGAGTGATCTCGGAGAAATTCCTGGGCTTCATGGTATCGGGGCGCGGGATTGAAGCCAATCCGGAGAAGATTTGTGCCATCCAGGAGATGGCCGCCCCGAAGTCGGTAAAAGAGGTCCAGCACCTCACAGGAAGAGTGGCAGCCCTGAATCGCTTCGTTGCAAGGTCGGCCGAACGGTGCTTATCCTTCTTCCAAACCCTCAAGCGGCCAAAGAACTTCTGTTGGACCACTGAGTGTCAACAGACGTTCGAAGAACTAAAGAACTACCTCGGCTCACCTTCGTTATTGGTGAAGCCCGAGCCTGAGGAGGAGTTATTCTTGTACCTGGTGGTCTCCCCTATGGCTCTCGCAGCAGTTCTTGTCAAGGAAGAGACAAAAATTCAACGGTCGATCTACTACATCAGTCACGCATTGAGAGATGCCGAAACCAGGTATACTAAATTAGAGAAACTAACTTACGCCCTGTTGATTGCAGCCCGAAGGCTCCGACCTTACTTTCAAGGGCACACCGTAACGTTGCTCACCGACCAGCTGATTAAAGCGGTTCTACACCGGGCGGATGCTTCCGGGAGGATAGCGAAATGGGCGATCGAGCTCACGGAATTCGACATCAACTATCAACCTAGGCCGACAGTAAAAGCCCAGATATTGGCAGACTTTATAGTGGAATGCACTATCCCGGAGGAGGTCGAACCTGAGCAAGGTGAAACTGATGGCCTGAAGTCCCGACCGAACTCCTCTGAAGAAGAAACAGACCCCCCTGATTGCTTTTGGGCCCTCCATGTGGACGGATCCTCCAACATGTCGGGCACAGGCACGGGCCTGATCTTGAGCAGTCCGGAGGGGATCATCGTGGAGTACGCACTGCACTTCGAGTTTCCTGCTACGAACAACGGAGCAGAATATGAAGCTCTGATCGCAGGATTGAGGATCGCCAAAGAATTAGGAGTAGATCGGCTCCAAGTTTACAGCGACTCCCAAATGGTAGTGGGACAAGTCAGCGAAAACTACGAAGCACGAGAGGACAGCATGGCAAATATCTTGAAAAGGTAAAGGAGATCGTCCCTGCCTTTAGTAGCTTCAACATCAAGTAGATTCCAAGAACAAAAAATATCAGGGCCGATCTCCTCTCCAAGTTGGCTACGCTGGCTCTGGCTGAACTGCCCAAGGAAGTTCTCTTTGAAGTTCTGAAGTGCTCAAGTACGGAAGAATCGCGGCCCGTGATGAAAATTGGCCATGAACCCAGTTGGATCGACCCACTGGTAGCATATCTTAGAGACGGGGTTCTCCCTCATGATGCAAAAGAAGCTAGGAAGCTCAGAAATCAAGCCTCCCGATATATCCTTTATGAGGACAAATTGTACAAGAGGTCATACTCTTTGTCCCTTTTAAAATATCTCCGGCCTTCAGAAGCTGACTACGCCTTATGGGAGGTGCATGAAGGAATCTGTGGAAGCCATCTGGGGGCTAGATCCTTATCCCACAAGTTGCTTCGCCAAAGGTATTACTGGCCGACAATGTATCGTGACTCCATTGAATACGTCAGAAAGTGTGACCGATGTCAGAGATATGCTAACATCTAGAGACAGCCTGCCTCCGAACTTACACTCTTGAGCGCCCCATGGTCGTTCGCGCAATGGGGAATGGATATCCTTGGACCTTTTCTCGTGGCATCGGGGCAGAGGAAGTTCCTCCTAGTAGCAATTGACTATTTCACCAAGTGGGTTGAAGCCAAACCGTTGGCAAAAATCACAGAAGCTAAAGTGCAAGACTTCGTCTGGAAGTCAATCGTTTGCAGGTTCGGCCTGTCGAGAACCCTAATTACTGATAATGGGTGACAATTTGCGGGAGTGAGGTTCATTGAATTTTGCGAGGACCTAAACATCTCCCATAACTTCACATCGGTAGCCCATCCTCAGGCCAACGGTGAAGCCGAAGTGACCAACAGAACTCTTCTGTAAGAAATCTAGACAAGGCTCGAAAGAGCGAAGGAAACTTGGGCAGACAAACTTTATCATGTATTATGGGCGTACCGAACTACCCAAAGATTGCCCACGGGGGAGACCCCCTTTGCTCTAGCCTTCGGAACGGAGGCTGTTATCCCAATTGAGCTCAAACTCTCGTCAGCACGAGTCGTGGCATTCAATGAGCATCACAATTCGCAGGGTCTCAAAGCCAACCTTGACTTGTTAGAAGAAAAGCGAGAGGCAGCTCAAGTTCGGATGGCAGTCTACAGACAGAAAGTCGCTCGCTATTACAACTCCCGGGTCAAAAATAAAGTCTTTAGAGCAGGAGATCTAGTGCTTCGATGAGCCGCTGTCTCGCAACCTCAGGATCGAGGAAAGCTTGTCCCAAATTGGGAAGGCCTGTACGAAGTCAAGGAGGTAGTCCGGCCCGAAACTTACTACCTCAAGGAACTCAGAGGAGCAGACCTCCCGCGACATGGAGCTCGAAAAATTTACGAATGTATTGCCGATAACTTCACTTTAAATAAAAAGTTTTATATCCACATGTCTTCTCTCTTGGCACGAGTTTATATCAACAGGACAATCGAAACAAACCATATCGAAAACAGGAGGAGAACCTCGTCTCAACACAATCGAAGGCCCGATCCTCCTTAGATCGGATGGGGGAGAGGCCCTACCATGCCATTACGTGCCCCCACAGCCATATTAGGGACAGGAGGAGAACTTCGCCCTAACATGAGCAAAGTTGAAGGCCCGGTTACCCTTAGATCAGATGGGGGGAGAGGCCCTGCAACGCCCATATGTGCCCCCACAGTCCTGTTAGGGACAGGAGGAAAACTTCGCCCTAACATGAGCAAAGTCGAAGGCCCGATTACCCTTAGACCAGATGGGGGAGAGGCCCTGCAACGCCCATATATGTCCCCACAGTCCTGTTAGGGACAGGAGGAGAACCTCACCCTAACATGAGCAAAGTCGAAGGCTCGGTTACCCTTAGACTGGATGGGGGGAGAGGCCTTGCAACGCCCATATGTGCCCCCACAGCCCTGCTAGGGACAGGAGGAGAACCTCGCCCTAACATGAGCAAAGTCGAAGGCCCGGTTACCCTTAGACCGGATGGGGGGAGAGGTCCTGCAACGCCCATGTGTGCCCCCACAGCCCTGTTAGGAACAGAAGGAGAACCTCGTCCTAACCTGAGCTAAAATCGACCACATTAGAAATAGGGGAAGAACCTCATCCTGACACCAACTAAGGTCCGGCCATTCGATATCTGATAAGAAAAAAGAAAACCTTCTCGACGGCCCTTCTACGCTCCCGTGACTCCGTAAAAAGCTAGGGAGAACCCTCGCTTAAAAAGAGGAGGGAGATGTGAAGGAAAAGCGACAGACTACACCAGTAAAAAATGGAAGCCAAGCTATATCAAAGATACAAAGGACCTCATCTCCATGAAGAAGGAGAAAGAGAAAGAGAGACCTACGGTTATGGAACGAAAAGGAAAATCAATGCGACAACGGCTAGGAACCTTCAAACGATGTCAACGTCGAACAAATCAAAAGACATAAGCAATTCGGTAATGACGACCTAATACAAAAATGAACAAGGAACCTTCGGACAACATCGACATCGAATGAGATAAAAAATGAAAGAAGTCCGACGGACGACAATTCAACACAACGTGCGGGCAAGGTAACAAAAAATCTCCTTTTCATTCTCGATTAACAAGGTATACGTTACATGTTACAAAGCCCTGAAGGCCAAGAAAAGAAGAACAATACTACAAGACCTGAAAGGAATACATTAGAGACCGCTTCAAGCTTTCGAGTTCTCCTTCCAGTTCCATCTTTTTCAGTATTTCCCAGTACGTGTGATGAACCCATCGACTCTCGCCCCCCGCCTCGTTCTGCCCCATTGTCGAAACTCTAACCCTAGAGGAAAAAGGGGGGGATAGAACTCAAGGGGCGGCGGCGGCGACGGCAGCGGCAAAGACGACCTGCATCAGGAAGAACCGAAAGTACCCCAGAGGCCGCGGTAACGCCAGAGGCATGCACCACCACCATGTTCTCTCCGACAACTACCATCCTGGGTACTTCGACGAGGTCAGCATGCGTTACTTCCACCGCCCCCACAACAAGTTCTACTGTTTCACCGTCCGCACCAACCACCTCTGGTCCCTCGACCCCGACGACGTCAAGAAATTCGCCACAGCTTGTGACGGTAATTCTACCCCCTTGGCCGGTGTCGCCCCGTTCAACTATTTCAAAATTCTCGGGCAGGACGCACTCACTAGCTAGTTCCATTATTAAATCCTTGTTGTTGAAGAAATTCTCCCTTGAGTCCTCTTCGAAGCTGTGGGAGCCTTCAGCGGCAGCTCGACAGTCGCTGAACTTGTGGGCCACTGTTTCCCCTCTCCTACTCCTCTCGATCCGTAGCATCCCCTCGAGACCGACCTCCGGGGCAGAAGCCCCGGTGGGAGAACTCCTCGAAAGGGCTCGGAGGACTGAGGGCTCGGCGTCGTAAGGGACGTCGACGACGAGGGCCGCCCGGGCAACTCCTACGTCCGTGCTTGCAGCAAGGGAAAGAAAGAAGGAAATCCCGAAAGATCGGGAGAGATTGTGAATAAACCTTCGGAAGCTGAATAAACGAAGCAAGAAGAGGAAGGAACAATAGCGATGACAAGAGAGGTTTTGGAACCAACCTAAATTGGCCCGACGTAGGCGGGGAGCCGGCGGAGGTGGCGAAGATTGACGCAAAGAATGCTTAGGGTCGAAAAGGGTGCCGATGGGCGGCAGAACACTTGGGTAGAAGAAAGGCACTGTTTGGACTCTCAGGTGAAATGAAGTCCCTGGAGGGAAGGAGGGGTTTAAATAAGTGACAGGGCCTGGCACAGTCATGGTGGTGGATATCCCTAGGCCGACCAATGCCCGCCACGTGTCCCACTCACCGTGGCATATTGTTGACTGCTGACGGGATCATTATGGTGTGGCATTTAGGACTGCGCTCCAGCGAGAATTCCGAAAAGTCTCTTCAGATCGCCCCGATTTGAGAAGACTCCGACACGCGCACATTAAATGTCAGGATTTTTGAGGACGATCGTGCGCAAAATTCAAGGGGGCAATTTCGGCTGTAAAAACTTCTCTATACTTCCTTCATTCGAAGCTCGAACTCAGAAGTGGGGGGATTGGTGTTGGGTATAAAATACCCCCCAACCGAAGTTCAGGTCGAGAGTGACCCTCCCGGGACTTTGCCGGCGTCCGACCTTTTGCGACATATTTTCGAATCTCTCCGGCGGTTGAGCCTTCGCAACATTCCCAAGTTCTGCTGATGGATAAACTCCCACAGCTTCTTCTGCAAGTGTCGACCAGGTTCCCCCGACGGACGAACCCCTGCCGCATCTCCCGGACTTCTCCAACGATGAGCTTCTTCAGTCGTCTATCAGGCTGCTCCAAATGCTCTCGGGATTCTACTGTCGACCGACCTCCTACAAGGGTCAACCGTTCTCCGGACCTCTTCCAGATTTTTTTCCTCAACAGGGTTCGATTGACTCCAATCCAAATTTCTTCCAGAACTTCATCAGTTCATCGGTGGCCGAGCTTTCCCAATAGCAGATCTCGATTTTATGATTTGATGTAAAAAATTTGTATGAAAAGTTATTTTCAAAATCTTAACCATGTTGAGGCAAAACTTAATTAAGAATTAAGTGTTAAAGCCAATAGATCTAGAATTGTAATTTAGATCTAATGATATTGTATAAAACATAGGGCGTGGGTTAGCTCAAATCAAGTCCTTCTCTTTAATTGGGTTAGACCAAAGGTTAGAATCAAAGAATTGCTTGATCATGTAGAGAAATTGATTAAGTCTACCCAAATATTGAATTAGATTAATCAGGATTTCTCTAGTACAATAGTTATAGATGGTCAAGTTCATATCTTTGATTAGACCAAATAGATCTTGATTGTAGCTCAGTAGTTGAACCCGAATCATTAAGTTGGTCAAATTGAAACTAGTTAACCAATTGGTGTTTAAGGTAAGTTTGGCATTTCGATCGATGGTTTTTAATTCAGAGCGGCTTATCTGGTCATTTCGATAGTGTCTAAGGCAAGCTTAGCAGACCCTCCCATCAATCTCACTTACCTGGCCAATTTGGTGAACTAGTGTTTGGTTAGATCGCTAAGTGATTCGAGTTAGCCCATGCCATTAAGGTTGATCAGTATGACTGATCTAGGTACCAGTTCAATCAGATGACCTATCCCGATTCAGTGACTTGATGAAGTCAGTGAGAGAATTATGGTCTACTGATTGATTTTTTCTTCTCTCTTCTTCTCTAAGCTGACTAAATTCTTTAAATTATCAGGTCTCTAAAATGAGCTAGTTATGGTGATAACTAGATCATAGCCTCCCATTAAGGTGAGTGGTAATAGGTTCATTATTCATGATTGACATTACAGGTGCCATCCATTTGGTGTTCACTTTGAATAATGGAATTATCATTCATCATATGATGACTCTGTTAAACTATCTGATGATGGTTGGGTTGACTGAGCCATCCTCAAATCTGATCACTCATTAGGTAGAATTACTGAGTAGATTCGTGTTAATGGTTTGACCTAACCGAAACTTTCAGTGGAGGCCCATCACCTTTAAAAATGAAATCTAGGACTAAATTAAATATTAGAAGTTGTTTGGAGAAATAATTAGTTGAGAACCTATCCATAGATGCATATGGGTTGATCGAGCCATCCTCGGGCCTATATATAGTCTGTGTGGATTCTAGTACCCATTAAGAAATTAAGGTAATTTCTTGAATCAGAGGTAGAGGCTACCAATTCATATGAAATAGTGGGAGGACCTTTAGACTAAAATTCAAATCTTTAGAATTAATAAATTTATATACTAATTAGGTTTTGTATTTTCTTTGTGTGTGCAGATATGGCCTCAAACTTATCGCTCCGATCACTGTTGGATAGTGAGAAGCTTACCGAACTGAATTTTGATAATTGGTATCGAAAGTTAAAGATAGTCCTGGAGCATGAGAGGATCCTTTATGTGATAATGGATTCGGCACCTGAGGAGCCCGCTCCCAATGCTTGAGGCATGATCTGAGATATTTGTTTGAAGTGGCTCATTGACCGCACCATGATTTGTTGCATTATGCAGGCCTCTATGAACAACAAGTTCAGTTAAAACTTTGAAGAGGCTCAACTAGAGGAAATGCTTCAAATGTTGAGGAATTTCTTTGGTACTCCTGATGATGTTGAGTGGTACAAAATTAGTTGCACCATTTTCAATGTTCGAAAGAGGGAGGGTGCATCTGTTATCGATCACGTATTGTACATGATCGAGCAAATTGAAAAACGAAGCAAACTCAACTTTTTTTTGCACGAACAGTGGAGGAAGGATGCGATCTTGAACTCCCTACCCAAATTCTATCTATCATTCCTCAGTTATTTCAGAATGTCGAAGCCTATAGTCAACTATCTTGATTTATTAGGATTGCTACAGACTTTTGAGAAAGATCACCAGCTTCACAAGGAGATGATGAATTTAGTGGGAGGATCTTCTTCAGTAGTCATCGTCTCTTTAAGAAAGAAGAAAAGAAGAATAAAAAAGTGCCTGGTGCTGGAAGTCAGTCCCAGAAACTCAAGTTTAAGGCTAATCAAAGTCAGGCAGAGTGTTTCTTTTACTCAGGGTCACTAGAAGAGAAATTATCCTCAGTATATCACTTTTCTTGATCCAAACAGACCAAAGAAGAAGCAGCAATCGATTTCTGGATAAGGTACTTATGTGATAATATCTTATAACTTTTTTCTTTTTGATACAATGATCTGGATATTGGATATCGATAGCCCTATTCACATTTGCAATTCATTGTATGGTCTTCAGGTCATTAAGAGATTTGAAGATGGTGAGAGATTCCAGAACGTTGGAGATGGAAGATCAGTTTCAGTTCTAGCCTTAGGAATTATCAAGCTTGTATTCGAGTCTCATTATATTGTTCTTGATGAGTGTCATTACTGTCTTAGTTTTCTTTTAAATATTATTTCTATAGGCCTCTTGGCCAATTCCAATTATGAAATATCAATAAAGAAAAATTTTTACAATGGTGTTACAATTTTATGTGGATAGATGAACAATGGTATTTATGTTGTATCTAGGCCTAATGTAATGTACATTTTAAATAAACATCCTAGAATAGATAATGTCACGAAGGCCTACCTTTGGTATTGTAGGTTGGGTGATATCAATAAGAATAGGATGAAGAGGTTAGCTCAGGAAGAAATTTTTGATAAAGATGATTATAAATCGTTACCTACCTGTGAGTCTTATTTGCTTGAAAAGATGATCAAGTTACCTTTTACTGAAAAAGATGAATGAGCCAATGATGTATTGGGTCTGATACATACTGATGTATGTAGACCCATGAGCACATGTGCTAGAGGAGGGTCTAGCTATTTTATTATATTCACAGACGATCTATCTAGGTATGGATACATCTACTTGATGAAACACAAGTCCGAATCATTTGAAATGTTCAAACAATTTCGTAATGAAGTAGAGAAATAAACTGAAAAAAATATTAAAACTCTTCAATCTGATTGAGGAGATGAATACCTCTCCAATGAATTTCTGATATATCTAGGAGAGAATGGGATTCTCTCCCAATAGACTCCTTCAGGGATACCACAGCATAATGGCATCTCGAAAAGGAGGAATCGAACCTTGTTGGATATAGTTCAGTCCATAATGGGGTTTGCAACTCTGCTGATCTTCTTTTAGGGATATGCACTTGAAACAGCCTGTCTTGTGTTCAATAGTGTACCGAGCAAGTCAGTTAGTAAGACACTAATGAGATATGATTAGGGCGTATGCCGAACCTCTCTTACTCTAGGGTCTGGGGCTGTCTAGCTTATATTAAACGATTACAAACTGACAAGCTCAGTCCTAGGTTCGATAAGTATATTTTTGTTGGGTACTCAAGAAATCTATGAGATATTACTTTTACCTATCTGTTGAACAAATGGTGTTTATCAGCAGTAAGGCACACTTTTTGGAAAAAAAATTCTTAATGAAGGAATAAGTGCATCTAAAATCGAACTTGATGAAGTTTGATAGGTAGAAGAACTAACACCAATGATTAAATCTAAACCAGATTTGATAAGATCAAACTCGAAGCCTAATGAACAAACATCCATAAGGAGATTCGATAGAGTACCACATTAGTCGGACAGATACTTAGGTTTCTTGGTCCGAGATGGAGATCTTATTGAACTCGATGAGAACAATGAAGATTCGATCACTGACATGGAAGCGATGCAGAGGTCTAACTGAAAGAATAGTGCCCTACAAGACAATCGCATGGGGATGCGATAGGACATTTCTTCATTATCTTTCTGCTCATTTGCATGATATTAGTTATTTTATTTATATGAAGTATTATGTTTTATCATTTGCTGCATCATTTTTATATGATTATGATAAACTCCATAGATTAGGATAATGATTTTAGAGCAATGATGGGATCATGCCAGTAAGACCTAAAATTCTGATAGCTCCAATCTAAAATATTTTCAGTCATTGGATCATCGAGTCGGAGATCGATGACTTCGATGAGACTGGTACATCCTATGTATGCTCGATGGAGAGGGTAGTTGATTTTGTAACCACTTATATGGTGACACTAATACAAGGATGTAGGTGCTCATTAGAGAATGAGTTCACTGAATAGATCCGTAAAAGAATATCTGATGGAGCCTTACAGCATGTTAGCAGATGGTTCTTCTGTGAAAGTGGTGCATGTGATCCTTTGACCTGAGATCACCATGGTACCTTGTATGCATGGATCCTTACTTTGGTTTATTCTCTAGCACATCACTTTGAGATGTGTGTGGGATATTCTGGGTATGGTGAAGTATGCATGGAGGTTGTGAGTGGTCAACAAAGAATCGGTTACTCCTTGTAGGAGGAGAGAACATCCTATGTGATCTCATAGGATGGTGACTCTAAAAGTCTCTGGCCAGAGCAGGGATGAATAGTAGAAATAGTTTCTACTGATTCATCAATTGAGTCATCATCATCAGATTGAAATACATATGGTTAGGTATTTAGGTTTGATATATTTCTATACTTATGATCTTTTCAGGATGTTATATGATCGAAGGATTGAATTGCATGGTAACTTACTACGGAAGGATAATTTTGGTATTTCTATCAAATTTTAAATCTTTCAAGTAGTCATGACACATTGCTAGATGTCAATCTTGACTTATGAATTTGATAAAATTAAAAGAATTTAATTTAAAAATCAATTAGGAAGAGTCCTGGTTGATTGGGACTCTTGAGCTGACCTAATCCAATCGGATTAAGATTTCGTCGAGAGTTTGGATCCACTGCTAGCTAGATTTGAAACCCAATGGGTCACACGTAATAAAAATTTAGTCTTGGTTCAATCAATTTAAATTTATTATAAATTTAATTGGTTAATTAAATTGTTAGTACATGAATTAACCCAAGTTTTCAATTGGGTTCAGTGCAAAGATGATTATGCTAACCTAGTCTTGTTGCCTTGACCTAATGTGATTAGGTTTGAACCATCTAATTTATTAGTTAGTTTTATCTGATTTTGTGGAAGTGTTTCATGTGGAATAATTCTCCTCCACATTAAACCACACGCATAAATATTGGTGGTGTCATATTTCTTTTGGGAATTAAGAAGGAGAGTCCTTCTTTCTTACTCCTCTTAAAATTATTACATCTTCCACACGTCCCTTATTTTTTGTGCACCATCAGATGGCTCCTTGGGATATGAGACATGGAAGAAGAGAGGGAGTCCTTCATTAGGAAGGAACTCCATGCCATTTTGAATGTGGACGCCCTATTTATGGCATTAACAAATGTAAAGTCCATTTCTCATGGGACTCTTATTTCCTTCCTTTAATTTCACGCATTCCCTTTTAATTCCACAAACCATTTGATGGTTTTGGATAATTGTTAGCACTGAAGTGGAAGACTCCTTCTACTTGATGGCTCTTCCACACCCAAAAGCTTCTGTATATAAATTAAACCTTTATGGAAAGTAATGGGATGGCACATGAGATGTGTTTGCGCCAAACATTAATTTCTCTCCATAAATATCTCTTCTTTATTACATGCCAATTTTATGAGACCAGAGAAGGAAGAGTCCTTCTACTCCTTGACTTTTCCACACCACTTATTAATGTGGTAATTTATTTTTGCCATGTGGAGGAGTTGGGACACCAAGAGTTGGCATCCCTTGGAGGTTGTTTGGCACCCCTTGGTTACGTATAAATTAGGTGGCGCTAAACCCTGGTTGGACATCCCAAGAATTGTTGGGAATTGGCGTAAGGATGAGAAAAAAATGAGAGAAAAATGTCTGGATAAAGACAAGGGAAAGCGAAGGAAAAATAGAAAGGTAGAGAGGAAGAAAAAAAAAGAAAGTATGAGATACTGATTCTAAAATCAGATTGTTCATGTATTGAACATAAAATTTGATTAGAGTGTGGTTTGATACTTTGAGAAAGGATTCATAGAGTGATCCTAGTAGAGATCATGAAGGCATTCAAGCAATGGTGTATCAAATTCTTGCGAAAGACTTTCGGCAGTGCACTTACGAAGAAGGCTGCAGCACCATGATGAGTTGGGAAGGGCCCTGATCAATCCTATGTGGATCACCATCGGAGGGCTTCTACTTTGAAATCTCATGGAGATCTCAAAATCATCAGTTCATGATCTTCATGGTGGTATATGACTTTTGATCTTCTTCTCATATGCATGTTTTTGTTATTTGATTGTAATCGTCAAGGGGTTCCTAAGATTTTTGAGTTCTGATGGATGAGTTTAATTGTTAAACTTAGTTTTCATTATTGTGTGCATGTTAAAAATTTTTGAAATATATATTTTACTATATCACCAAAATTCAATAGTGGTATCAGAGCCATCCTTGATAGATTCAGTCAAATTTCATGTTATTTTTGTGATATGGATTAGATCCAGTTCGAACTATATCAAAATCAGTTTTTCTGATTAATATTTCATTGATGATTTTGATGTATTTTTATTTTTGATAAAGTATTATCAATCCATGATCGAATCTTGGATATGAAATTCTATAGTTTATAGACTTATATGACAAGTTTAATTTAGATTCTATGATTTATTTTTCGATGAAATTGAAATTCAGTGCATATGATGCTCGGGGGCCTTGGAATGCTGCATATAGATGTATATTGCCAAGGATTTATTGGAATTCGAGGTTTGGTGCGTGCATATGTGTTTCAAAACTTTTATTTTCTAAATATCGTGGTAAAAAATAAGATTAAAATACTTTTAATCTGAACTTTGTATGCATAAAAATATAAAATCACATAGATCTATTTCATATACTGAAATTGATATATGCTGAAATTTAGATTGTGATCAAATCACATATCTATTTCGCAATCTCTTTCTTCAAATCTGGATCTGTTTCTTCAAATCTGGATCTGAAAGAGATGAGGCTCTCTGTTAGCCGCATAAGTATCTGATCTCTATGAGTATCCACTCGGGATCAGTCTGGAACAGCCTTCTATAATCTAAATTTTGGTTCTCCAAAATTCAACCTGCTAAATCTGATAAAGCCTGGATCGCGATTAACACTTGATTTTTCTCTTTGATCTTCTTCTTCTCCTCTTCTCTGAGTTTTTTCTTGCTATGTGCTGCTATCAGATGTTAGAAACCAGCAAGAAAGAGGCATCCAAACTCTTTTGGGTATGGAACACCTTGGGACGCGCGTCCCAGGGAAGGGCGTGTAGAATGCCCAAGAGAAGAGAAAAGTGGAGGAAGAGAGGGCATGGGGAGAGCCTTTGGGTGTGAGGGGCTGTTGGTTTGGATACTTTAGAGATCTTAGGGGAGGTCTCTTTAAATAGGCATAAAGATTGAATCCTATTCAATCTCATAATATAAGTCCTACTTGCATTAGGATTCATATTAATTTAAGTTATCCAACTTACATTAGGAAGCCCATTAGGCGCTAACAATTGGAGCTCTTGCATCCATAATTAGACACCTCAAAATACACCCAAGAGATGCCTCATATGAAAACAAAAGACGCTCTAATCAATGGACACGCCCAAATTGATCAAATCAAGGTGGTGCCTCAAAAAACTATCAAGGAGATTCATGAGGGACTTGCACCTTTAATTTATGTGATCCATAATCTTAGACATCCAATAATTGAAGACTTATGAATCTTATTCATGTAGGTTATTAGTAGGTAATTAAGTTAGAATTAACTTATCAAATAAGTAATTTCAACGGAAAGAGGAATTGGGTCCAACTATGTGCTAGCAAAGTTACCATGAACCCAATGGACTTCTCTAAACCCAATTGACACTTTATAAGCTCAATTACTTATTTTAAACCTATCTTTTTATTTTGTGATCTCATAAGTTTAATTCTATTTGATAGTGAGACATACAATGATTTCTATCATCGTATTATTGAAACTCTTTTCAATGGGTCAGAATAATTTCATTCTAACTCAACAAAGATTGTCGATCCAAAACAACCCTGGTGAGCTCTCACAATCTACTAGTGACACCTAGCAGTATGTAGTGGCAACTCAGTAGAATTGAAATGAACCTCTAGATGTAGTTAACATGTGATTCAGTCCCTCTATCGTGAGTCCCGACAAGATGGCAGATCATGGATAAATTATCAAACCTCAACATCGATCATATGATAGATTCAATCAGCTTAAGTTTATTTGTGATTCTATGAAAATTCTTTTCCATCAATCACACTGCTATGGCCATAGACTTAAAGACTCAGCCTCTTAAATCCCATAGGACTACTCCCTTCTGCTAGGATCGATAGATCCCATCTTGATGCACACCCCACTCCTATAGTGGACCAACTATCGCCAACATCTACTACAAGGGCTCATTGAGACCCATGCTAATGTGTCAGTCAAATTTCAATAGCCTCACTGTGAGCAGTAGTGTTATCTCAAGTCAAAGGACCAGTCATACAACTGCAGTATCAAGAAAGTCACTAACGAGTGAGCAGACATCCATATGACTTCTCGTGTTGGTCACGCTCTATGTTAGTTGTTCTCTAACAACCACCTGCACTCTTGCTCCAATGTCTCTACACTGCAGATTCGAGACCCATCTGTCCGAAAGAAGTGATCAATGCACTGATCTATCCAGATCAATCACCATCCCCATGATGATCCTATGATCAGGAGCAATTTAGGAATCAACTATCAATGACATATGCCTCAAATTCTCAATTCTTTGAGAATATGTGTCATCATCTTGTTAATTTCTTGGATGATTCATGGACACATAGACATGAATAGTAATATAACTGCCCAATAAGTACAAAATCATATCCCAGAGATATGAAATATGTCAGTCAAGATTGGCTTCTAGGGCATACATCCAACAATCTCCCACTTGCACTAAAGCCAATCTATCATGTATCAAACCCTATCTTCATAAGACAGGCTATAGTCTTAGGCTAGCCAAGTGACTTACCAATTGATCATCCACATCACATGTGAAGTTTGCTCTCTACACCTCTATATATTTCTACTCAAGGTAGTCACGTGTTCTGCTGTTCTATATGCTTGGATATCTAGTAAGACCTAGGCTCCTTAGCAAGGGCTATGGTACCATTATTTTGCAGTATAGTGTCACGGCATCTGATGTTATAACAACTGATTCTGTAACTAACATTACAATCAGAATGCATCCTACACATCTACAGTGTACTCAGCTTTCATTGATCGATTATTTGAAATCCTTCCAAGATATCAACATAGGAACACATCCATAATGTAGATATTTTACCATCAATATCAGATATAAATTTTGAATTGGTGTATCCTCCCACTCCTAGCTTTGATCTTTCTTCGAACATGTCCTCAGTTCTTCTTAAGAGCTTAAGGATGTTTTCATAGTAATTCAGTGCTCACAGTTTAGATACAATTGATATCTACTTGTGATAATCACGGTATAATCAGTTCAAGTACTTTATGGCATACGACTATGTTTGAGAGGGTAGCAAACCCCTCTCTGAGATTTCTATGCTGAATGCTTTCAGCATTCGATCTCTGTACTTTATCTGTGAAAACACAAGCATCCAATTGCATCTATCTCTATAGATCTATGCAGTCGCATGCTAGGACGTCTGCATAGGGTCAGACCAAGAAGTGCAAGCCCGACCAGAGCTAGACAGAGTGCTTCTTTTGCAAAAGGCATGGGTACTGGAAGAGAAACTGTCCTCTATATATTGCCTCCCTGGACCCGAACAGGCCGAAGAAGAAGCAAGGTAATTATATGATAACACCTTGCAACTTTTTCATTTGTGATACTACTGCCTGGGTATTGGATACTGAAAGCCCTTATCATATTTGTAATTCGATGCAGGGTCTGCAGGTCAGTAGGAGATTTGATGAAGACGAGAGGTTCCTGAACGTTGGAGATGGAAGTAAAATTTCAGTTCTAGCTTTAGGAATCATGAACCTTGTAATCAACTCTCGTAATGAAATTCTGAGTGAATGTCACTATTGTCCAAGTTTTTATTAAATATTATTTCTGTAGGCCTTTTGGCCATGAACAGCTATCAATTTTTAATAAAAGAAAATATTTGCAATATCATTTTGAATGGTGTTACAATATTTGTTGGATAACTAAATAATGAAAATTACTTACTATCACAACCTGTTAATGTGGCTCAAACCTCCAGTAAACGTCCTAGAATAGATAATGTGTCAGAAGTCTACCTTTGGCACTGTAGGCTAGGTCATATCAATAAGAACAGGATAAACAGGTTAGCTCAAGAAGAAATTCTTGAAGTACGTGATTGTGAATCACTTCCAACCTGTGAGTCCTGTCTTCTTGAAAAGATGACCAAGTCACCTTTTACTGAAAAAAGTGAGAGAACCAGTGAACTCTTGGGTCTGGTACATTCTGATGTATGTGGACCCATGAGCTCAAATGCAAGAGGTGGATATTTCTACTTCATAACCTTCACAGATGACCTATCGAGGTATGGGTATATCTACTTAATGAAGCATAAGTTAGAGTCGTTTGAGATGTTCAAACTATTCTAAAATGAGGTAGAAAAATAAACTGAGAAGTATATTAAAACTCTTCAATCTGATCGAGAAGGTGAATACCTTTCCAATGAGTTTCTGACATATCTTGGGGAGAATGGGATTCTCTCTCAGTGGACTCCTCCTGGAACACCACAGCATAATGGTGTATCTGAAAGGAAGAATCGGATCTTGTTGGATATGGTTCGATCCATGATGGAGTTTGCTGGTCTGCCGATCTTCCTCTGGGGATATGTGCTCGAATTAGCTTGTTACCTTCTAAATAGGGTTCCAAGTAAGTCTATAACCAAAATGCCATATGAGATATGGATAGGACGTAAGTCAATACTCTCGCACCTTAGGGTTTGGGGGTGTCCGACTTATATTAAACATTTAATTATGGACAAGCTTGGACCTAGGTCTGACAAGTGTAATTTCATAGGGTACCCAAAAGAGACCAAAGGGTATTATTTCTATCTAGCAGATGAGCAAAAGGTGTTTGTTAGCCTTAAGGCAATCTTTTTGGAAAAAGAGTTCCTTGGTGAAGGGACTGTTGCCTCTAAGGTCGAACTTGAGGAAGTTCGACAGGTGGAAAAATTGACACAAGTTGCTGAACTTGAACCAGATTTGGTTAGATCAGATTCGGAGCCCATTATTCCTGCACCCTTAAGATGGTCTGATAGAGTACCACATCAACCGGATAGATACTATGGTTTCTTGGTCTGGGACGACGATCATGTCGAACTTGATGAAAATGATGAGGATCCGATCACCTACATGGATGCAATGCAGAGACCTGACTCTGAGAAATGGCTAGAGGCCATGAAATTCAAAATGGAGTCCATAAAGATCAACGATGTGTGGATATTGGTTGATCCACCCGAAGGAGTAAAACCCATAGGGTGTAAGTGGGTCTTCAAGAGGAAGAGAGGCATAGACGGAAAGGTGAAAACCTATAAAGCCCGTTTGGTTGCCAAGGGATATCGTCAATGTTATGGTATAGACTATGACGAGATATTTTCTCCTGTGGCAATACTCAAATCTATTTGGATTATGCTTGCGATAGCTGTCCATCTGGACTATGAAATCTGGTAGATGGATGTGAAGATAGCTCTCCTAAATGGAGAGCTGGACGAAGAGGTGTATATGATACAACCTGAAGGATTCACATCCACAGATGAGTCTAAGGTGTGCAGGCTACAGAGGTCCATTTATGGACTTAAGCAGACATTCCGGAGTTGAAACATATGTTTTGATAGGACGATCAAGACGTATGGCTTTGTTAAGAATGGAGAAGAGCCTTGCATTTATAAGTGGGCTAATGGTCCAGTAGTGGTATTTTTTATATTGTATGTGGATGACATTCTTTTAATCGGGAATGATGTCCCTGCATTACAGGGAATAAAGATTTGGCTATCGTCATAGTTCTTTATGAAGGATCTGGGAGAAGCTTCCTACATCCTAGGGATGAGGATCTATAGGGATAGATCTAAAAGGTTGCTTGGCTTATCCCAGTCCATGTACATTGATACTATGCTGAAGAGGTTCAGCATGGAGAATTCCAAGAAAGGCTATCTACCGATAGGCCATGAAATTTCTCTCTCGAAGAGGGATTGTCCGACAATACCTCAAGAGAGAGAGCGTATGGGTAGAATTTTATATGCTTCAACAGTGGGATCTATCATGTACGCCATGGTATGTACATGACCAGATGTGGCATACTCACTAGGGGTAGTGAGTATATACCAATCTGATCCAGGGGAGAATCACTGGAAGGTTGTTAAAACCATCCTGAAGTATTTAAGAAATACTAAGGATCAGTGGCTTGTTTATGGTGAATCAAACTTGAGACTTATAGGGTTTACAGAGTCTAGTTTCCAGTCTGATCACGATGACAGCAAGAGTGTGTCGGGATTTAATTTTACCCATATTGGTGGGGCTGTCTGCTGGAAGAGTTCCAAGCAGCACACAATGGCTGATTCAGTTTGCAAGGCAGAGTATGTCGCTGCATCAGATGCTGCCAAAGAAGCGGTGTGGCTGAAAAAATTCATCATCGAGCTCGAAGTAGCACCCTCCTTTGTTGGTCCAGTTCTGCTCTACTGTGACAGCTCTGGAGCCATTGCTCAAGCGAAGGAACCAAAGGCACACCAGCGGATGAAGCATATTCTGTGCCGCTACCATCTCATCCGGAAAATCATAGATCGAGGTGACGTCGACCTTTAGAAGATCGACAGAAAGGAGAACCTGGCCGACCCATTCACTAAAGCCATTGCGGTGAAGGAGTTCGACGACTTCAAGTCGAAGATGGGTATTAGATACTGCACCGATTGGCTTTAGGCCAAGTGGGAGATTGTTGGGAATAGTGTCCCAAAGCCAATCATCTGTCTGTTGATGGTTGTACTCTTTTTTATATTAGTATATGAATTATAAATTAATAAAAATTATTTTGATATTTTTTATCACAAATTGTTTCATCTTCTAATGAACTCCTATGTTGTGGTAAAGTCCTTAGGACTATTTAGACTCGACAAAGGAGGATTTGTCGTTTAGTCCTTAAACCTGTTCGCAATCAAATGATACGTTGTTACCAAGGACAACAACGTTTATCAAGCATAGGTCATTGTGTACCATATGGGTTGGTTGTCCTCTTAATCAAGGAGTGTGGAGACACTGGTATGACATACAGGTGAGATGTAAGGGTACATCTGCACTAAACGTGACTGACTCTGGAGCTTTTTCTGCTGTCAAGATTTGCTCTGATGGGATATGAGTATAACTATCCCTCCGATCTGAGACCACTACGGTGACTTGCAAGCAACTCACTACACTTGGTACTGGACTACCTGAATTTCTAATTCAATGACGGAAGGCTGCTGGGTGTAGTCAAGTACTTGACTTGTCGATGCATATGTCAAGATAGGATTGACCACTCCAGTTCAGGAGCTGTGTACAGTCGTGTTTCAATTTAGCAAAATCTTGGCCAGGGTAGTCCTAGTGAGGAGTCACAGGACTGTTTGAGTTGAGCATGATTCGGATGATCTGATCATGGTTGACAGTTTAACCCTGAGTCATCCTAAACATAGGGGTCAAAAGGATGAATTATACAGTAACCATATTCACGTAGGTTCTGAGTGTTGCGATTGTGACTATTCGATCTATCCAGACGTTGGGTACCATTGCTAGATGGTCACTTCGATTAGTACAGGAATTGGTTCCTGTGCTACCGACTTAGGATTGAACCTGCGGGGTCACACACATTAGAGGTTTCTATTTGATCTGATGGCTGGTGAAGAGTCTTAAGTGTCTGAGATTCAATGATCGAGAATCAGGATTCTCTGATCACGAGTTCCACACATTTTGGGTACCGGGGTCAAAAGTCCCACTGGTTTGGAACTTTTCGATCAGGATTTCATATCGATGAATTTTGATATCCGATTGCCCATTGAATTTGGACTCAGTATTTATGAAAGGTTTAATTAGTGATTTGATCATTAATTAACTCAATTTGATTGAGTAATTATTTTTGGATCAAGTCCAATTAAATTAGATTCAGTTGGATTTGACCCGATTAGGTTAAGTGTTGACCTAATCGCTAAGGTGTTTTGGTCCCTGATCTGATTAGGGATTGGGCTTAGTCAATTCTTGATTTGATTAGAATTTTATTGAGCCTAAATAAACCTAATTAAGTTGGGTTTAACTTAGTCTAATTGTGCTTAACATATTTTGATTAGGTTGGTTCAATTATGATCAAACCACCTTTTGAATTCAACTCCCTGCACCACCTCACTTCTCTACGCCCATTTGAATTCATGAGAAGCAACTTCTCATGAATTTTCTCCCACATAGAAGGCATCCCACACCCACCCTTGCGTGCCAATTATCTGGATAAAAATAAGTTAGTTGGCCATTCAAATTCAAAGGATGTTTGAATTTGAATGGGCAACAACTAATCCATGCGCCACCCACCTTATCTTGTGCACCCCTTGCTTTACACGAGAAAGAGTTTCTCGTGTAAACTCTCCACACACAAAGAAGCCACACCTCCTCTCTTCTCATGCCCAGAGTGGATAAGGATGAGTTGGTTTGCATTTGAATTCAAATTTGATTTGAATTCAAGTGTGCAACCACTTATCTTTATCCTTTCACGCAGATAAGACACGTCTTGCACTATTTTAAAAGAGAAAGGGAGGCGAGGCATGCGTAGAAATTTTCAGAGAGAGAATAGTGGGCATGAGAAAGCCTTGTGCATGAGTAGGAAGTTCAAAAACTTTCGAGAGAAAAAGAAAGAAAAGAAACAAGAGTGGGCGCAGGGTTTTCAGTGAGTAACGTAGGGTTTTTGCCTGGGGTTCGGGAAGTGAGAAGGTGAGCTACGAGTGTTGTGAGCCCACCAAACTTTAGAAAGAGCTTCATCAACCTCTCTACAATCTTTGCTGACAATCTAGAGTATCCAAGAAGTTAGCAGATATCGATTGAAGGAGTTCGATCAGCATCGGCCGTCGAAAGGGCTCTACAACGAACTAGCATTCATGAGGAGCCGATCAAATCAGGAGCTTCGTGTGGATGATCCATGGAGGTCAGACACACTGTATGACTGTGTTATAATGATCAGATCTTCTAGATGATGATCAGATTACAGTGATCGACTATCTGCACGAAGGTAATGTGTTCTGAACACATAGCAGTAAATTGTTTACTGTAGAAGTTTGAATTTCAAATTTAAATGCATGCTATATATCCTATTTAGATCCTAGTGTAGGATAAACACATGTTAATTAGTTAGATTAATTAATATTTTCTGCTGTAAAATTATAATTTAAAAAAAAATTTAAAATTATCATTTTACCCTTGCACTGAAATTCACTCCAAAAGGTACATGAAGAAGGAGGAACATATCAACTGTCAAAATTGCTTGTAGGTCAGCTCTTCCAAGTCCCTGATCTGCACCTATCTTCGTGTGGATCTTCCTGTAAAGGCTAGACAACTCCATATGGCTGCGAATGATTTGAAGAATACCTTCTCCAACCATTGGATTAGAGGAGATTAAGATCAAATTTGTATGTTAACGATCTCTAACTTATTTTGATTCCTATGGAAGATCTAATAGTTAGATCTAGAATTTCAGCATCAATGAGATCAATATATTTTTTCTTTTCAGATCTAAAGTATATATTTTTATATCAAAGATCATGATGTGGTAGTATAAGATAGGATCTTATCCATGTGATTAGGATTAAATTATTTAATCTATTATTTTCATTGCATAAAATTTTAAAATTGCATGTACTACACTACCGCATATTTCTTTCAACTGGTATCAGGGCATGATTGTTTTGATATGAATTAATATGAGTTTAGATCTAATTTTTTCTTATTTGATATGATTATTTATAATTTAGATTAGATCTAGATTAGTTTATTTTCAGATTTGATTATCATCTGTTTAGATTAGATGTTCTGAGTAGCAAAATACTCGGATTGGATAATCACCAGGCCGTCCGGTCATAGGAGCAAGTAGGATTTTATTACCCCCTCCTCCCATTCAATGGGGTGCTCTTTATAGCTTGTAGGGGGTGCCACTGTGAGGTCCCATAAAGAAAAAAATGAAAAGAAAAAATTTACTTTCTTGTAAAATTCTAGATCTTGAAACCCTAAGTGTTGTTGTATGTGATGCGAGTTGCAAAGAAATTAGTTTCATCTAATCTTAATTAATCAAAATTATTTTGATTTAAAATCATAAAAATTTAGATTTGATCTATAAAATTTGATGATTTGATGTAAAATATTTATATAAAAAATTATTTTCAAAATTTTAACCATGTTAATGCAAAACTTAATTAAAAATTAAGTGTTAAACCTAATAGATCTAGAATTATGATTTAGATCTAATGACATTGCATAAAATATGAGATATGGATTAGCTCAAATCATGTTCTTCTCTTTAATTAGGTTAGACCTAAGGTTAGAATCAAAAAATTGATTGATAATGTAAAAAAATTTATTAAGTCTAACTAAATGTTAAATTAGATTAATCAGGATTTTTCTAATACAATAATTATAGATGGTCAAGTCCATATCTTTGATTAGACCAAATGGACTTTGATTGTGGCTCAGTGGTTGAACCCGAATTATTAGGTTGGTCAAATCAAAACTAGTTAACTAATTGGTGTCTAACTTAAGTTTGGTATTTCGACCAGTAGTTTTTAATTGGGAGCAGCTTACTTGACCTTTTCGATGGTGTCTAAGGCAAGCTTAGTAGAACCTTCCACCGATCTCACTTACCTGATCAATTTGGTGACCTAGAGTTTAGTTAGATAGTTAAGTAATTCGAGTTAGCCCATGCTATTAAGGTTAATCAGTATGACTGATCTAGGTGCTAGTTCAATCAGCATGACCTAACCCGATTCAGTGACTAGGTGAAGTCAGTGGGAAGATTGTGGTCTACTAATTGATTTTTTCTTCTCTCTTCTTCTCCAAACTGACTAAATCCTCTAAATTATTAGTGTTGGATATAAAATACCCACAGCCGAAGTCTTCAGCAGAATCAGCTCCAGGAGGACTCCACCCGGACTCCTACGGGAATCGGGCTTCGATCGCAGCATCAACTTCAGGAAGACTCCACCCAGACTCCCACGGGAGCCGGGCTCCACCCATGACTCCAACCTCAAGGGAGACTCCGCCCGAACTCCTACGGGAGCCAGGCTCCATCCTCAACATCAACTGCCGGTAAGCCTTGTCCGGACTCCTACGGGAGCCGGACTTCGCCTTTGACTTTAATTGCAGGAAGACTCCGCCCGGACTCCTACGGGAGCCGGACTTTGTCCTCGACTCCAACGGCTGCAGACAGACTTCATCCGGACTCTTACGGGAGCCGGACTCCGCTGACAACTTCAACCGCAAGTAGACTCCGCCCGGACTCCTACGGGAGTCGGGCTCCGCCCTCAACATCAACTTCCGGTAAGTCTTGTCCGGACTCCTACGGGAGCCGGACTTCGCCTTTGACTTTAATTGTAGGAAGACTCCGCTCGGACTCCTATGGAAGCCGGGCTTCATCCTCGACTCCAACGGCTGCAGACAGACTTCGTCCGGACTCCTACAGGAGCCGGACTCCGCCGACAACTTCAACCGCAAGTAGACTCCGCCCGGACTCCTACGGGAGCCGGGCTCCGCCCTCAACATCAACTGTCGGTAAGTCTTGTCCGAACTCCTACGGTAGCCGGACTTCGTCTTTGACTTTAATTGCAGGAAGACTCCGCCCGGACTCCTACGGGAGTCGAGCTTCATCCTTGACTCCAACGGCTGCAGACAGACTTCGTCCGGACTCCTATGGGAGCCGGACTCCGCCGACAACTTCAACCGAAAGTAGACTCCACCCGGACTCCTACGGGAGCCGGGCTCCGTCCTCAACATCAACTGCCGATAAGCCTTGTCCGGACTCCTACGGGAGTCGGACTTCGCCTTTGACTTTAATTGCAGGAAGACTCCGCCCGGACTCCTACGGGAGCCGGGCTTCATCCTCGACTCCAACAGCTGCAGACAGACTTCGTCCGGACTCCTACGAGAGCCGGACTCCACCGACAACTTCAACCACAAGTAGACTCCGCCCGGACTCCTACGGGAGCCGGGCTCCGCCCTCAACATCAACTGCCGGTAAGTCTTGTCCGGACTCCTACGGGAGCCGGACTTCACCTTTGACTTTAATTGCAGGAAGACTCCGCCCGGACTCCTACGGGAGCTGGGCTTCATCCTCGACTCCAATGGCTACAGACAGACTTCGTCCCGACTCCTACGGGAGCCAGACTCCGCCGATAACTTCAACCGCAAGTAGACTCCGCCCGGACTCCTACGGGAGCTGGGCTCCGCCCTCAACATCAACTGCCGGTAAGTCTTGTCCGGACTCCAACGGGAGCCAGACTTCGCCTTTGACTTTAATTGCAGGAAGACTCCGCCCGGACTCCTACGGGAGCCAGGCTTCGTCCTCGACTCCAACGGCTGCAGACAGACTTCGTCCGGACTCCTACGGGAGCCGGACTCCGCCGACAACTTCAACCACAAGTAGACTCCACCCGGACTCCTACAGGAGCCGGGCTCCGCCCTCAACATCAACTGTCGGTAAGTCTTGTCTGGACTCCTACGGGAGCCGGACTTCGCCTTTGACTTTAATTGCAGGAAGACTCCGCCCGGACTCCTACGGGAGCCGGGCTTCATCCTCGACTCCAACGGCTGCAGACAGGCGTCGTCCGGACTCCTACGGGAGCCGGACTCCACCGACAACTTCAACCGCAAGTAGACTCCACCCGAACTCCTACGGGAGCCGGGCTCCGCCCTCAACATCAACTGCCGGTAAGTCTTGTCCGAACTCCTACGGGAGCCAGACTTCGCCTTTGACTATAATTGCAGGAAGACTCCGCCCGGACTCCTACGGGAGTCGGGCTTCATCCTCGACTCCAACGGCTGCAGACAGACTTCGTCCGGACTCCTACGGGAGCCGGACTCCGCCGACAACTTCAACCGCTAGTAGACTCCGCCCGGACTCCTACGGGAGCTGGGCTCCGCCCTCAACATCAACTACCGGTAAGTCTTGTCCGGACTCCTACGGGAGTCGGACTTCGCCTTTGACTTTAATTGCAAGAAGACTCCGCCCGGACTCCTACGGGGGCCGGGCTTCATCCTCGACTCCAACGGCTGCAGACAGACTTCGTCCAGACTCCTACGGCAGTCAAACTCCGCCGACAACTTCAACCGCAAGTAGACTCCGCCCGAACTCCTACGGGAGTCGGGCTCCGTCCTCAACATCAACTACCGGTAAGTCTTGTCCGGACTCCTACGGGAGCCAGACTTCGCCTTTGACTTTAATTGCAGGAAGACTCCGCCCGGACTCCTACGGGGGCCAGGCTTCATCCTCGACTCCAACGACTGCAGACAGACTTCGTCCGGACTCCTACGGGAGCCGGACTCCGCTGACAACTTCAACCGCAAGTAGACTCTGCCCGAACTCCCACGGAAGCCGGGCTCCGTCCTCAACATCAACTGCCGGTAAGTCTTGTCCGGACTCCTACGGGAGCCGGACTTTGCCTTTGACTTTAATTGCAGGAAGACTCCGCCCGGACTCCTACGGGGGCCGGGCTTCGTCCTCGACTCCAACGGCTGCAGACAGACTTCGTCCGGACTCCTACGGGAGTCGGACTCTGCCGACAACTTCAACCGCAAGTAGACTCCGCCCGAACTCCTACGGGAGTCGGGCTCCGTCCTCAACATCAACTGCCGGTAAGTCTTGTCCGGACTCCTACGGGAGCCAGACTTCGCCTTTGACTTTAATTGCAGGAAGACTCCGCCCGGACTCCTACGGGGGTCGGGCTTCATCCTCGACTCCAACGGCTGCAGACAGACTTCGTCCGGACTCCTACGGGAGCCGGACTCTGCCGACAACTTCAACCGCAAGTAGACTCCGCCCGGACTCCTACGGGAGTCGGGCTCCGCCCTCAACATCAACTGCCGGTAAGCCTTGTCCAGACTCCTACGGGAGCTGGACTTCGCCTTTGACTTTAATTGCAAGAAGACTTCGCCCGGACTCCTGCGGGAGCCGGGCTTCGTCCTCGACTCCAACGGCTGCAGACAGACTTCATCCGGACTCCTACGGGAGCCGGACTCCACCGACAACTCCAACCGCAAGGAGGACTCTGCCCGAACTCCTACGGGAGTCAGACTCCGTCATCAGCCCCGACCGCTGTCGAACTTCAGTCGATGGATCTGCACTCCCAGGCAGGCCACAATAACGGCCACGATCCTGCTCCACTTTCTGCGACAGATTTCACGCAGCTCCATTACTCCTGACAGGCCGCAGTAACGGTCACAACACTGCTCCACTTCCTACGACGGATACCGCGCGATTCTCCCATCCGCTGGCAAGTCGCGACAACAGACGCCGCTCCACTCCCCGCGGCAAACTCCACGTAGCACACCCCGGTGATAGCCACGGGTCCACTCCACTACTCTCTGCAACAAACTCCGCCTGACCCTGGGCAGCCCGCTGCCAGACGGTTACAGATGTCGCTATCAGGCTACCACCCCCTCCGCCTATAAAAGGGGGGCTCCAGATACGTTATTTCATAAGCTCCCATCTTTCATCTAAAAACTCTGCTAAATTCTCCGTTCGAGCACTCCATTCTTGTTAAGGCAGAGAACTGACTTGAGCGTCGGAGGGTCTTGCCGGAGCAACCCCACCTCCGGTTTAGACTTCCTTTGCAGGTCCCGACGGCGACCGTGACTTCCTCGACTCCAGCTTCTCCGGCGCAAGCGGATTTTTGCACCAACAGGATTGGCACTAGAGGAAGGGCCTGTGTCTTCGCAGTACCCTTGTTCTTGAAGGAGCGTTCAATGGAGCCTCCCCCGATCGTCTCCTCCGACACCCACTCCTTGTTTCCCTCCACGGGATCCATACTTGATGCCTCCTCGCAAGGCGTCCACGCGACGGTCCACGACCTCCGCGGCCAGATCTCAGGCTCCGGCCTCCCCTCCTGTTTCTCAACCTCCTTTCCTCCTCCGGCGGCGGCGGTCGGTGCAGAGCAGTTTGACCTGCTGGCGCAGCAGGTCAGAGGCCTCACCGAGGCTGTGCAAGCTATGCAGCAGCAGCAGCCGCAGGCATCGGTACGCCCGGAAAGGGCATCCCCGGAACATCAGAATCCGGCGGTGGGGCGGGCCACCTGGGCCAGCCACCCCGTCCTTCCTGGGAAAATGAACCCGAGGGTAGAGAACCCTCAATCGGACCACGACTTCACCCCTGGAAGATCCTTGCCCCCGTTCTGTCAGAGGACCCTCGAGACTCGAAGTCGAGAGAATTTCCTGGACCAGAGGCTCCAAAAGATGAACCAGTGGATCGAAGAACTCTGCCATGTGCCCCCCGCTTATAGTGAGGATATTTGTACTGACCCTCCCTTCTCCCAAATGATCATGCAGGAACCGATCCCGCCAAACTTCAAGCTTCCCCAGTTCGAAAGCTACGACAGGACTTCGGACCCGGTTGATCATCTGGAGGCCTTCCGGACGATGATGCTGCTTCACGGTGCTCCTGATGCCATTTTATGCCGGGCCTTCCCATCCACCTTGAAGGGAGCGGTGAGAAACTGGTACTCGGCTTTGAAATCGGGTACCATCTTTTCCTTCGATCAAATGAGCCACCAATTTGTGGCCCATTTTGTCAGCAGCCAGCGCCCCCGAAAGGATTCGGAGTCCCTCATCCACATCAAACAAAGGGAAGGGGAGTCCATTCGGGCCTACATCAACCGCTTCAACATCACGACGCTGGAGGTCCGGAACTTGGACCAATCAGTCGCAATGGCCGCCCTGAAGGGTGGCCTTCAGAAGAATGATCTTTTGTTCTCCCTGGAGAAGAAGTATCCCAGAGATTTTGCTGATTTGCTGGCCCAGGCCGAAGGATACGCCCGAGCGGAAGAAGCCTTCAAAATGAAGGATGAAGAAACGGCGAGGGAGCGGCAAGCGGGAGACTCGAGTAAGTCCGCAATTGAAAAAAGGCCAAAGAAAGCCCGGTTGCGTTCTCGATCCCCTCCTGGGCATAAGCGCGCCCATACTCCACCCTGAGTGCGCAGGCAGAGAAGCCCGGATCGCGGGGTTCGGCGGGGTTCCCCACCAGGGAGATTCTGCAACTACGCCCCCCTCAATGCCTCGAAGGCCCAGGTATTGATGAGGTCAGGGAGCAGCTCTCTAGGCCGGAGAGGATGCGCACACACCCCGGGAAGCGCAACCCCAACAAGTTCTGCCTCTACCACTGCGACCACGGCCACGACACAGAGGAATGCATCCAGCTCCGGGACGAGATCGAGGAGCTCATTTGGCGAGGTCAACTCGACCGGTTCATCCGACGCAGGCCTGAGGATAGAGGAGATTGGCCAAGGGCCCTTCCGCAGCCTGAACCGCCAAGAAGGGAGGAGCAACCCGGGGACCGGCCTCCCATCGGGACCATCGACCCCATCACCGGAGGGCTCCAAGGAGGAGCGGACCACCCGCGACCGTGGAACTCGAAAAATCTGTAAATGTATCACTTACGATTTCACCTTGAATCTAAATTTCTTTCTACTTGACGTACTCTTCCCATCTGGCGTGGATTTATTACGACTGGATATGACCCCTCCAAACACTTGAAACAAAGTTATGTTAGGTATGGGGGAGAACCCCGTCCAAACATACCTAAAATGAAAGTCCGGCTATCTCGAAATCGGATTGGGGGAGAGGCCTTACAACACCCTAATGTGCCCCCACAGTCATGTCAGGAACAGGAGGAGAACCTCGTCCTGACATGAGCAAAGTCGAAGGCCCGGTTCTTTTAGATCGGATGGGGGGAGAGGCCTTAAAGCGCCCTAATGTGCCCCTACAGCCATGTCAGGAACAGGAGGAGAATCTCGTCCTGACATGAGCAAAGTCAAAGGCCCGGTTCTTTTAGACCGGATGGGGGGAGAGGCCTTACAGCGCCCTAATGTGCCCCCACAGCCATGTCAGGAACAAGAGGAGAACCTTGTCCTGACATGAGCAAAGTCAAAGGCCCGATTCTTTTAGACCAGATGGGGGGAGAGGCCTTACAGCGCCCTAATGTGCCCCCACAGCCATGTCAGGAACAGGAGGAGAACCTCGTCCTGACATGAGCAAAGTCAAAGGCCCGATTCTTTTAGACCGGATGGGGGGAGAGGCCTTACAGTGCCCTAACGTGCCCCCGCAGCCAAGCCGAAAATGGGAGGAGAACCTCGCCCTGGCTCGAGCAAAGTGGAAGGCTCGGACTCCTACGGGAGTCGGGCTCCATCCACGACGCCAAGGAAGACTCCACCCGGACTCCTACGGGAGCCGGGCTCCGTACACGATGCCAAGGAAGACCCCACCCAGACTCTTACGGGAGCCGGACTCCACCCGCGACTTCTGCAGCAAGGGCTGATGGTGGCGAAACCCGGCCGCCCAACAAGATCGGACGAAAGGAAAAAGCCCCTCAGCGGCACCTCCTCGCTTCTATGCAATCCCGCGAAAAGCGGGGGGAGGGCCCTCACTCTGAGAAGAGGAGAAAAATTAAAAAGGAAGGATGACGAACTACGACGGGAACAGATGAAGGATGAACCGCACCAAAAGACCTAAAGGACTTCGTCCCAACTGAAGCGGGGAGTTCCTACCGAACACCCCCGGCCTCTAAAAAGACTTTCGACACCGGTTAGGAAGACAACGACATCCCCGAAGTAATGCGGAGCCCAGACGGCCAAGCTCGGGCTTGCGGTCATGTACGACGAGAAAGACAAGCTAACGCATCGACGATCGGACGCCCCCCAATGATGTCTACATCAGACAGGTCAAACGACAAAAAAAGTTCGGCGGACGGCAATTTAGTGCAATGCGTGGACGAGGTAACACAAAACACCCTTTTCATTCCATTTCCGATGTACACGCTACAAAGCCCGGAAGGCCAAGGAAAGAAAGGCAAAACGACAAAAAGGGAAGTAAATACATGAAAAGACAGAAAGACGAAAAGAGCTCTAAGGAGGCCCTGCTCTCTCCGACCTAGAATTATCTACTCCATCCCATAACCAGGACTGCCTTAGATTCTCAATTTCTTCTTCTAGCTCTTCCCTTTTCTGCAGCGCATCCTGGAGCGCCCGATGAAGCCGCTGGCTCTCGACCTCCGCCTCTCGATGCCTCTTCCTCAAGACCTCGGATTCCGCCTCCGCATCCGCGACGGCCCGCTGTTCGTATGCCAGTTGGATCTTCAGTTGTTGCAGCTCAGCTGTCTTTTCCCCGAGGGAGACAGAAATCTCCTCAATGGTGCCTCTTAGGGCTTGGAGCTCATCAGAATCTCAGGCGGAAGTAAGCTGTGCCCTGCTAGCCAGCTGCCTCTGGAGACGGACGACTTCGTCGGCCGCCGCCCTGAATCTCCCTTTGTATTCTTCCACCTGCCTGCGCCAGCTAGCCCAATGCATGTCGTGGCTCACCTCGGCGTCCTGAAGCTACTGCTGAAGGTCGGAGACCTTCTTCGACCACTTTTGGTCATCGTCAACCCGGGCCAGGAGTCGGGATGAATTTCCTTCCAGCTGGCCGATCTTCCCCTTCACAGCTGACAGTTCCACCTTGAGGGCGCTGATCCTGGCGGCCTGGACCCAAATTCGATCGCTGGCGCTCTTTTTGCATTCCTCGAGTTCCTTCGCAAAGTCCGCCTTCCTCTGGCTATACTCCATGATCCCCTTCACGTGGAGATTTCGAAAGTGGGTGGCCTCGGCGGTGGCTTCAGAATGACCTTCTCTCAATCTGCGGAGCTCGCCTTCCATCTTCTTTAACTTCTTCGTCAGGTGAAGGACTTCCTTCTTCAGCCGCTGGATCATCGATTTCAGTGGGACCCCCAGGGGCAGGGGGAGTGCTTCTACAGGACACTGCCATCGGAAGGCAAAAGCGTCAAAGCACGACTCATTGCAGGAAGAAGAACAGAGAGGAGGGGGGGAGGAGAAGCCGTCCGCAACAAGAAATTCAACTTTATTGATTGGATGATTTTTGAAGACAAACAGAAAAGAAAAATTGCGATGAAATAAAGGTACAAGATCGGAGGTCTCAGACCTCGGGGGCGGGGGTTGGAGAACTCGACGTCCCCGGCAAGGGGGCTGCGACAGCAATGGCGGTTGGCGAGGGACCAGTCTCATCTTCAGACTCCTCGCCTAGGAAGCTGAGGTCGAGCTCTGGAAATTTTCTGGCCACCTTCTCTTGGCAGAGCTCGAACCCCCTTATGAACGCTTCCTGGCCAAATTGGACCTTCAGGTCCCTCATCTCCGCGGAGGCCTTGAATTCCTCTACTGCAAGGACTCTGGCCTCTGAGACTAGGACCGAAATTTGCTCGGCCAAGTTGGCGACCTCGGCCTCCGCCTTTCTCATCGATTCCTCCAAGGTCTGCCTCTCCTCCTCCCGGGCTCGTTTCTCTCTTTCCAGGGCCTCCTGGAGGGCGACTACTTCGGCCGTCTTTACTTGGAGGCGAGCAACCTCGGCCTGACAGCGTTCCTCCACCTGAAGGATGTCCCTCCTCGCACGGTTCACCGCCTCGATATAGGTGAGGAGCTGGTGCCCAATCTGCAAGGGCGGCTAGGGAATTAGAACAAAGGCCGAATAGCCATGTAAATGAAGATTCACTTACCTTAAGAAAGGACCTCAAAGAGTCCCAGGCCCGCTGCTCAGGATCGACGTGGTCGATCCTCTCAACGACGTCAGGCAGAATGCAACCGTCGATCAACCGCCTGATCAAGTCCCTATCATTGAAGGGATTCTCCGACCCCTCTTCGGAGCAAAGGGACTTGTCCGCAGCAGTTCGATGGTTACTCACCCTGTGGGCCACCAATTTCCTTCTTTTCCTCTCGGCTATGGGCGCCTCCGTGGAGCGGGCCCCCGAAATGGGGGCCCCAGTCGGCGGACTCCTCGAGGAGGCCCGGAGAGCCGTTGGCTCGGCATCCGAGGGAATGTCGATGGCCGGGGCCACCTGAACGGGTGCAGCTAAGCTCGACTCCTCCGCCCTGGCCCTCTTCGCCGATCCGGAGGTCGCAGCACCCTTTCTCTTGTGGGCCCTAAGGCCCCTGGCAAGCATCCGCGCTGCTTCGGCATCCATTCCTAAAAAAAAAAAAAAAAAGAAAAAGAGAAAAAAAGAAAGAGAAAAGGAAAGAAGAAAAAGAAACAAACCAATCAATCAAGAGTCAAAAAAAAAAAAAAAGGAGAAAGAGAAGAAAGGGGAAGAAAGAAAGAAACAGAGGGGAAAAAGAGAGAGAAGGAAGAAGAGGTAAAAAGAGAAAGAAAAAGGAGAAAGGCATGAAAAGAGAAGATAAGGTAAAAGATGAATACTTGCTGGATCCTGGGGACTCAGGCCGATGTTGAAAAAAAATTGCTCTCTCAGAAGATTGGGAAGGGAAGGAGAGGAGTAAGCTAGAAGCTTCCGGGCAGCCTGGAGGTCATCCTCCCCCAGGCTGGGGGCCCGACGGACAGAATCCCTCAGAGAGCCCCAAGGGGGCAGGCCCAGTCTCAAGGTCGAGCAGTGGATGAAGAGATATTTTTCCTTCCAATTGTGGATTGAAGAAGGGGCGCCTTTCAGCAACCCCTTCTTGCCGAACTAGGGGGAGAAGTACCACCAGTCCTTCGCCGAAGGGTGGCGCTTGAAAGTATAGAAGTGCCTAAACAGGGAGAGGGATGGTTGGACCTCGACTACGTGGCAAAGAAAGAGAAATCCTATCAAAAACCTAAAAGAATTCGGGGCCACGGAAGCCAAGGAGATGTCTAAGAAGCGGAAGAGGGCAACAACAAAGGAAGGAAGCGGAAGCCGGAGTCCGGCACGGAACGCTTCTTGGTACAGATAAAAATGACCAGATGGGGGAGTGCTGGCCCGGTCAGAAGGGCCAGGCAGCTCCAGGTCATACTCCGGAGGAACTCCATACTGAACCCTTATCAGAAGGAGTTCCTCCGAGGTCAGGGAACATGGAATGGCACCCGATGCAAAAACCGGGCGGAGTCCAGCCCCAGACGTAGGTTCGTCTACGGAGCAGGGGACCTGGGGGTTTGAGGTGGAAGAGCTCCCGGAACTGCAGGGAGCGGAAGAGTCGGACGACATTTCGGGTAGTTTCGAAGGAGGGCTCTAAAGGTCCCTAAGAAGATGAACAGGATGGGGGACGAGAGGCCACAGGAAACTAACTCGGAGGGATGCAAAAAATAATGACAGAGAAGAGGTCCCTAGGTGGTGGGAAGAAGATTGAAGGTGCTGGAACTAACCTATATCGCTCTGAGGGACCAGAGGGACGAAGACAGGGACAACTTGGAAGACACCTACGGCTCGAGAAGATGCCCACTGAAACAGGGCTCTCGAAGAGAAGGCAGACACTGATAGAAACTCTAGAATGGAATAGGGCACCTAAAGGTGGGAGGATGGGTTTAAATAGACCCTGGGATCCGGCACCATAATGATCACGAATCCCCCCAAGCCAGTCCACACCCGGCACGTGTCCCACTCCCCCGGCAGGTGGCTAAAAGCGGCTGATGGATCAGCAGGGCCATTATGGCATCGTACCTGGGCCAGTGTACCAGCGAGAATTTCGAAGGGTCCCTTCGTATCGCCCTGATCCAAAAAGACTCCAGCACGCGCACATTTAATGCCAAAATATCTGGAGGCGGCAGTGCGCAAGATTTGAGGGGACGGTTTCGGCTGTGCCCATCTCTCTGTACTTCCTTCGTTCGAAATTCAAACTCGGAAGTAGGGGGACTGGTGTTGGGTATAAAATACCCACAGCCGAAGTCCTCAGCAGAATCAGTTCCAGGAGGACTCCGCCCGGACTCCTACGGGAACCGGGCTCCGATCGCAGCATCAACTTCAGGAAGATTCCACCTGGACTCCCACGGGAGCCAGGCACCGCCCACGACTCCAACCTCAAGGGAGACTCCGCCCGAACTCCTACGGGAGCCGGGCTCCGTCCTCAACATCAACTGCCGGTAAGCCTTGTCCGGACTCCTACGGGAGCCGGACTTTGCCTTTGACTTTAATTGCAGGAAGACTCCGCCCGGACTCCTACGGGAGCCGGGCTTCATCCTCGACTCCAACGGCTACAGACAGACTTCGTCCAGACTCCTACGGGAGCCGGACTCCGCCGACAACTTCAACCGCAAGTAGACTCCACCCGGACTCCTATGGGAGCCGGGCTCCGCCTCAACATCAACTACCGGTAAGTCTTGTCCGGACTCCTACGGGAGCCGGACTTTGCCTTTGACTTTAATTGCAGGAAGACTCCACCCGGACTCCTATGGGAGCGGGCTTTGTCCTCGACTCCAACGGCTACAGACAGACTTCGTCCGGACTCCTACGGGAGTCGGACTCCGCCGACAACTTCAACCGCAAGTAGACTCCATCCGGACTCCTACGGGAGCCGGGCTCCACCCTCAACATCAACTGCCGGTAAGTCTTGTCCGGACTCCTACGGGAGCCGGACTTCGCCTTTGACTTTACTTACAGGAAGACTCCGCCCGGACTCCTACGGGAGCCGGGCTTCGTCCTCGACTCCAACGGCTGCAGACAGACTTCGTCCGGACTCCTACGGAAGCCGGACTCCGCCGACAACTTCAACCGCAAGTAGACTCCGCCCGGACTCCTACGGGAGCCGGGCTCCTCCTCAACATCAACTGCCGGTAAGCCTTTGTCCGGACTCCTACGGGAGCCGGACTTCGCCTTTGACTTTAATTGCAGGAAGACTCCGCCCGGACTCCTACGGGAGCCGGCTTCGTCCTCGACTCCAACGGCTGCAGACAGACTTCGTCCGGACTCCTACGGGAGCCGGACTCCGCCGACAACTTCAACCGCAAGTAGACTCCGCCCGAACTCCTACGGGAGCCGGGCTCCTCCTCAACATCAACTGCCGGTAAGCCTTGTCCGGACTCCTACGGGAGCCGGACTTCGCCTTTGACTTTAATTGCAGGAAGACTCCGCCCGGACTCCTACGGGAGGCCGGGCTTCGTCCTCGACTCCAACGGCTGCAGACAGACTTCGTCCGGACTCCTACGGGAGCCGACTCCGCCGACAACTTCAACCGCAAGTAGACTCCGCCCGGACTCCTACGGAGTCGGGCTCCGTCCTCAACATCAACTGCCGGTAAGCTTGTCCGGACTCCTACGGGAGCCGGACTTCGCCTTTGACTTTAATTGCAGGAAGACTCCGCCGGACTCCTACGGGAGGCGGGCTTCTCCTCGACTCCAACGGCTGCAGACAGACTTCGTCCGGACTCCTACGGGAGCCGGACTCCGCCGACAACTTCAACCGCAAGTAGACTCCGCCCGGACTCCTACGGAGCCGGGCTCATCCTCAACATCAACTGCCGGTAAGCCTTGTCCGGACTCCTACGGGAGCCGGACTTCGCCTTTAACTTTAATTGCAGGAAGACTCCGCCCGGACTCCTACGGGAGCCGGGCTTCATCCTCGACTCCAACGGCTGCAGACAGACTTCGTCCGGACTCCTACGGGAGCCGGACTCCCGACAACTTCAACCGCAAGTAGACTCCACCCCGAACTCTACAGGAGCCAGCTCGCCTCAACATCAACTGCAGTCTTGCCCGGACTCCT
>NC_025995.2:60672066-60738173 GCF_000442705.2 Elaeis guineensis | reverse complement strand
GTGGATTGAAAATTCCCAAGTAGGATCTTGGAGAGTGGATGTAGGTGCAAGGTTAGCACCGAACCACTATAAATCCTTGTGTTTGTGGTGTGCTTTATCGCTTCACTTTATTTTTTTATTATATTCTTGCATTCCTGCTTTAAGTAATTAACATTGAATTAAATCTTTGTCTTGTTCATCATAAGTAATCAGTTGGGCTTAAAATTTCTTTGAAACCCAATTCACCCCCCCTCTTGGGTTGCATAGCTGGGCACAAGTGGTATCAGAGTCGGTGCTCTAGCCCTTCTTTGATCTAATAATCAAAGAGCCAAGATCTATGGCAACCCATGTTGGTACTTCTCTAGCCGAGGGGCAATCAACAAACCGACCTCCACTTTTTAATGGGTCTAATTACACCTATTGGAAAGCTCGGATGAAGATTTTCATACAAGCACTCGACTATGATATGTGGAGTATCATAGTGAATGGTCCTCACACACCACCAGATTATAGATGGTGAGGAATCAACCAAACCCGAAAAGAATGGGATGAGGTTGACAAGAAATTGGCACAATTAAATGCCAAAGCCATGAATGTCCTTTATTGTGCACTAGATGCAAGTGAATTTAATCGCATTTCTACTTGTGCATCTGCTAAAGAATATGGATAGGTTAGAAGTAACCCATGAGGGAACAAATCAAGTAAAAGAGTCTAAATAAACATGCTTGTACATAATATGAATTGTTCAAAATAGAGCATGATGAGTCCATAACTGCTATGTTTACTCGTTTTACTGATATAATCAATGGTTTAAAGAGTCTTGGCAAATCTTATACTAACAGTGAACTTGTAAGGAAGATTCTCAGGTCACTGCCAAGAACTTGGGAAGCCAAGGTGACTGCCATCCAAGAAGCAAAGGACTTGAACACTCTACCTCTAGAAGAGCTTCTTGGATCCTTGATGACTCATGACTTAGCATGAAGCAACATCAAGAGGATGAAATCAAAAAGAAAAGAACCATTGCCCTCAATCCACAACTTCGCCTGATTATGAAACGGATGAATCTGAAGATGAAGAACAGGATGAAGAGATGGCTCTCATCACCCAAAAATTTAAGAAGTTTCTAAGAAAAAAGAAACAGGGGATGAGAAAGAAATTCACAAAAGGGATCAAAGCAAAGAAAAGGACAAAGATCAACCCCCTATATGCTACGAGTGCAAGAAGCCAGGACATTTCAGATCCGAATGTCCACAATTGAAGAAAGGTCCAAAGAAGTTCAAAAAGAAGGCAATGATGACGACCTGGAGTGCGAGTGATGACTCAAGCTCCGACGAGGAAACCTCAACAGAACAAGCCAATCTGTGCCTGATGGCACATGAAAATGAGGTAACTTCTGAATCCACTAGTGAATTTACTTTTGAGAATTGCATGAAGCATTCTATGATTCAATTGATGAATTAAAGAAACTAGGGAAGAAAAACAAAGAGCTGAAATTGAAAAATCAGTCCTTAGTGAAACAAGCTGAAAATCTTTCAATTGAAAAATTCACCTTGATTCAAGAAATCAAAACTTAAAGGATGAAATGAACAGCTGAAATCTATAGTAGATAAGTTCACCTTAAGTTCAAACAAACTAAATATGATCCTTGAAATCAGAAAGCTATATATGATAAGGCTGGACTTGGTTATAAACCCCTGAAGAAACAAAATTTTTGAAGGATATTTATGTAAATTATTCAAGTAACAAGTCTACAAATATTACTTGTTTTAAATGTGGTAGAATAGGACATAAATCATACACATGCCTTAAATCTACCAATACAACTATAAAGAAAATATGGGTTCCAAAAGGAACCATTCTGACTAACCCAAAGGATCCAAGAAAGCTTGGGTACCTAAGACAGAGACTTGACCTTTGCTTGCAGGTGTGTCTAGCATCCCAAGAAGGAAACAGGAAATGGTATCTTGACAGCGAATGCTCGAGACACATGACTGGTGATGAATCACAATTCATCACGCTTGATGCTAAGGATGGAGGGATGGTCACCTTTGGAGATAATGGCAAAGGAAAGATCATCGGGATAGGTAACATTGGTATCACTCCCTCCAAATACATTGAGAATGTTTTACTAGTTAAAGGTTTAAAGCATAACTTACTTAGCATTAGTCAATTCTGTGATAAAGGGTATAAAGTAGTTTTTGAATCATCTGTTTGCATTGTGACTAGTCCTATTAACGATGTCATTAAATTTATAGGACATAGGCATGGCAATGTTTATATGGTAGACTTGAATGATTTAACTAAATTAGACATGCAATGCCTAGTTTTCTTAAATGCTAAAATAAATGAGACTAGTTGGCTGTGGCATCGTAGACTTGCACACATTAGCATGCATTCTCTCTCAAAATTAATTAAAAAGGATTTAGTTCTCGGTTTGCAAAACTGAATTTTGAAAAGGATAGAATTTGTGATGCATGCCAATTAGGTAAACAAACTAGAGTATCATTTAAACCCAAAAACACTGTTTCAACTTCTAGACCTTTAGAGCTCTTACATATGGATTTATTTGGACCAACTAGAACCACTAGTCTAGGAGGAAAACGATATGGATTTGTAATAATAGATGATTACTCTCGTTTTACTTGGATTTTCTTTTTAGCTCACAAAAATGAAACTTTTCAAATTTTCACTAAATTTCATCGAAAAGTCACTAATGAAAAAGGGTTTTCAATTCAAAATATTAGAAGTGATCATGGAACAGAATTTGAAAATCATGACTTTGAAAATTTTTGTGATGAAAATGGAATTGGCCATAACTTCTCTGCTCCTAGGACACCCCAACAAAATGGGGTAGTTGAAAGAAAAACAGAACCTTAGAAGAAATGGCCCGTACCATGCTTTGTGAAAGCAACCTTTCAAGATATTTTTGGGCAGAAGCTATTAACACAGCATGTTACATTTTAAATCATGCTTTAATTAGACAATTTTTAAAGAAAACCCCTATGAACTTTGGAAAGGAAGAAAACCAAATATTGCATATTTTCATATTTTTGGTTGCCGATGTTTTGTATTAAATAATGAAAAAGAAAAACTTGATAAATTTGATGCAAAATCAGATGAAGCAATCTTTCTAGGTTACTCCTCCACTAGTAAAGCATTTAGAGTTTTCAACAAAAGAACTTTAGTAGTTGAGGAGTCCATACATGTTGTTTTTGATGAATCTAACGATCTTCCTTCAAGGAAGAATGAGGGTGTTGATGATGCAGATCCACTAATAGAAGGTATAAAGGAGATCACTCTGAAAGATTCAGCAACTTCAGAAGACAAGGATCAAGAAGACGAACAAAATGAAAGAGGTGAAGAAATTCAAGAACAACCTCAAGGTACAAATGAATTACCCAAGGAATGAAGGTATGTTCACAACCACCCTAAGGAGTTAATAATTGGTGATCCTATGCATGGGGTAAAAACACGTTCTTCACTTAGGATGTACTTAATCATTGTGCATTTGTATCTCAACTTGAACCTAAAACTTTTGAAGAAGCTGAAAATGATCATAACTGGATTAATGCTATGCAAGAAGAACTTAATCAATTTGAAAGAAATAATGTTTGGACCTTAGTAACAAGACCTAAAGATTATTCAATAATTGGCACAAAATGGGTCTTTAGAAACAAGTTAGATGAGCATGGAAATGTAATTAGAAATAAAGCAAGACTGGTTGCTAAGGGATATAATCAAGAAGAAGGAATTGATTTTGATGAAACCTTTGCACCTGTTGCTAGATTAGAAGCCATTAGACTTCTACTTGCTTATGCTTGCTTTATGAAATTCAAACTATTTCAAATGGATGTTAAAAGTGTATTTTTAAATGGATATATTTTTGAAGAAGTATATGTAGAACAACCCCCTGGATTTGAAAATCATGCTTTTTCCAATCATGTCTTTAGATTAAATAAAGCTTTATATGGTCTAAAACAAGTACCTAGAGCATGGTATGAAAGGCTAAACAAATTTCTACTAAATAATGGTTTCTCAAGAGGCAATGTAGATACAACCCTATTTATTAAAAGAAACCAAAATGATATGCTAATTATACAAATTTATGTTGATGACATAATTTTTGGGTCTACTAATGAATCCCATTGTCAAGACTTTGCTAAGCTTATGCAGGGAGAGTTCGAGATGAGCATGATGGGAGAACTCACCTTCTTCCTCGGACTCCAAATCAAACAATCAAAAGAGAGAATCTCCATCACCCAAAGCAAGTACACCAAGGAACTACTCAAAAGATTTGGAATAGAGAACTGCAAACCAATTGGCACACCAATGAGTCCCTCATGTAAGCTTGACAAGGATAATGAAGGTAAAAGCGTAGACTTAAAATACTATAGAGGTATGATTGGCTCATTATTATATCTAACTGCAAGTAGGCCTGATATCATGTTTAGTGTTTGCTTATGTGCTAGATATCAATCTAATCCTAAGGAATCTCATTTGAATGCTGTTAAAAGAATCCTTAGATACTTAAATGGTACACAAACTATAGGGCTATGGTACTCTAAGGACTCACAAATTAATTTATTAGGATATTCAGATGTTGATTTTGCTGGATGTAAATTAGATAGAAAAAGCACAAGTGGAACTTGCCAATTTCTTGGAGTTAACCTAATCTCATGGTTTAGCAAGAAACAAAATTCGGTGGCACTGTCTACGGCTGAGGCCGAATACATTGCAGCTGGAAATTGTTGTGCTCAAATCTTATGGATTAAGCAACAACTCGAAGATTTTGGAATCAAACTTAATGAAACACCAATAAGATGTGACAATACAAGTGCCATAAATCTATCTAAAAATCCAATACAACACTCAAGATCTAAACATATTGAAATAAGACATCATTTTATAAGAGAACATGTTCAAAATAAAAATATAATTCTTGAATATGTTAGCACTGAAAATCAATTAGCTGATATCTTTACAAAGGCCCTTAGTGAGGATAGATTATGTGAAATTAGGAGAAATCTAGGAATTCTAGATCCATTTGCCTAAACTTCTCTTAATTGATATCAAATATTCTTAGAGCTCAATTTCCAACAACTATCCTGGTTCCAAAAGCTCAGATTTATCACTCTAAAAACTTATCATTGAGCAAAATTCCTTCTCCCAAAATTTTAATTTTTTCTGGAATTTATTCACATTTTTCCTGATTTTCTGAACTTCATGAGTCGACCCCCATGAGTCGACTCAATGGAAAACTTGTAAATCCCACCAACTTTCAACGGGTTCATTGTTTTTATAAGGGTTACTGTTTGTGAGACGACTCATCTTCTCATCGTCTTCCTTCCGAAAGCCGTTCTTTCCAACTCTTTCTTGCTCCAAAACCAAGAATTTATCTCGAGGCAATTCTCCCTCTTACTCTCCACCAAAAATCGCCTCCTTGGAAAAGAGATTTCTCGTGCTTTCTTGCATTGCTCGGCGCGGTTGGAACGTGCCCTAGCACTTCATCGAACTTCCAAAATCTACTTCTTTTCTCCACTAAAATTCCTCTTTACTCTCTTGTGATCCCTCCTCCTTTCAATTCAAGTCTTCTTGTCTGCTACTTTATTGGATATGGCTCCAAAGATGAAACTTCTCCAAAGGAGGAAATCAATCCGTGAGCCTGAGGAAATTGTCCGAAAGAAAAGGCATGCTCAGTCTTCAACTGCTCCCACTCCAGTTTCAGTACCTGCTCAAGGTCTCTCTCAATCCTCCATAAGCCCCAGTGTGAATCCTCTTTCTGATAGAAAAGTAGAAACCGGAAAAAATATAGATTTTCGGTTCTTTGAGAAAGAAGGCTTTACTTTTGCAAGTAAGATCAAAAATCAAGGATGGGAACTCTACTGCTCCCTTAAGTAAGTCACCTATGTTGATCTAGTCAGAGAGTTCTACCAGAACCTAAATTATGGAAATGGGTCAGTGACTTCAACAGTCAAGGGGATTGACATATGCTTGGATTCTAGGATATTGGGAGATATACTTCAGTTGCCTAGTGAAGGATACTCATATATGAACTCCCAATTAAAGAAGAAGGGATTAGAATTATTTTAGGAGAAACCTTTTCAGGAAATTTAAACAAATTGGAAGCAAAGCTATTGTCCATTGAGATGAGGGTCCTGCATCAGATTGTAACAAAACTCTTCTTTCCTAGGAGTGGTAGACATGACTTACTATCTGGCAGAGATGTATGTGTCATGTTTCATATCATCACTCAGACCCCCTAAACCTCCCTGCACTTATGATAGAGGCCATGAGAGAAACTTTGAACAGATCCAAGGCACACTTGCCTTATGGTATGGCCCTTACTAGAGTATTTAGGAGGTTTGGAGTTAGCTGTGAGGGGGAGACACCTACCAAGCTCGCACATGTGGACACTTTCAACCAACACAGCCTGCACCGAATGGGAATTACAAAGACTGTTGGTGGTTGGATCAAGGGCTCTGAAGAAAGAGCTGAGGAGAGAGCTGAGGAAAGAGCTGAAGACAGAACTGAAGGCAGAGTAGAAGAAGAAGGTCCATCTTCTCCTGTACATGACTTCAGGGCAGCTTCACCAGATACCCAGTTCATTCCTGATACTGAGGCTGGCCCTTCTGAGTTTACTAGGATGCCCACACCAGTGTATCAGCCAGAGAGCAGAGCACCTCATTCAGAGTTCAGACTGGCTGATGATCAGATCGAGCATATTTCACAGCGTGTGGCTTCTTTGCTGTCTAGCCAGTGGGGTAGTACTTCTTTTGCACCTGAAGCTACCTCTTCTGATCAGACCATTACTCCCCACATCTCCACTGTGTTTCAGATGATATCAGATCAGTCCATCAGGATCCAACAGCTTGAGGACACAGTCTGGAGACTTACTGGTAGAGTTCTTGACTTGCAGGGGCAAGTCCTTGCATTGGCCCATCCCCAGCCACAGGAGTCTACTATTGAGGTCACAGACCTCACTGCAGAGGCTGGCAGGCTCAGAGGAGCTCTAGAAGGTGGATATGAATTGCTAAGGAAAGAGATCTGAGGATCGAGTGAGCATGCTACCACCCAGTTCACTGCTCTACTTCAATCTGTTTCCAGAGCACTGAACGTTCTTGATTCTATCAGACTCACCCTTTCTGTTCAGTCCCTAGCATCTCAGCGTTCTCAGCCACCCAGTTCATCTCGCTCTCCTGCTCGTGGCAGAGGCAGACGGGGTAGAGGATGCACTTCTGATCCATCATCTCCTCACCCTATATCTGATGACTCCGATCATTGACTTATCTTGATCTTTACTAGGTCTTAGGAGTTAGTGTCTTGTTCTAGGATCTATACCTTGGGGCCATGTATTGACATTTAGCTGGTTGACTTTTTAAGAACTATGTATTGAAACAATTATGATATTAATGGAATCATCTTTTACCTATATTTCTACCTCTTTGTAATGATATCGATCATATTTTGGTTATATATTTTCTTCTTGTGGAAATATTGTCTTTTCCTTGTTGTTGTTTGCTGTTGATAATTGCTATATTAAGGGGGAGCAAACATCTGTGAAAAACTCAAAAAGGGAAGAAATTAAAGAATGTTTCAGAAAAAGGAAGAGTTAACTATGTTTGATGATGTCAAAAAGGGAGAGAAATTAAACAAAAACAAAAATTGAAATTAAAAAAAACAAAACCCTAAATTATGAGAAAAAGGGAGAGAAATTAAAGAAAAACAAAGATTGAAAGATTAAACCAAACTGGAGAAATTAAAGAAAAACAAAGATTGAAAGATTAAACCAAACTGGAGAAATTAAATAAAAACAAGAATTGAAAGATTAAACCAAACTTGAGAAATTAAACAAAAATTGGAAGATTAAAAAATATATTGGGAAACAAATATTGGAGAAATTAAACAAAACATTGAGAAATTTGGTATCGAAATTTGGTATCAGACAGAACTTAAACTAAAAGCCATCCATCAAAAGCAAAATCATAAGTACAATACAAATAAGTATTTTTTTTATATGCTCTGATATATTTCAAAATTCAAACTTGCTCTGATACATCTTTTGAAATTTTATTTACCTTGATACAACTTAAGAAATTTGATTTACTCTGATACACCCTAAAATTTCTTTTAACTTGCTCTGATACATGATAAAATTTGATCTTATACAGTGTGAAAGTTTCTCTAATATATTATAACATTTGCTCTGATACAGTGTGAAATTTTTTCTGATACAGTGTGAAATTTTCTCTGACATTTGCTCTAATACAGTGTGAAATTTTCTCTGATATATTATAAAATTTTTTTGCTCTGATACATTGTAAAATCTTTTCTGATATCATTGTAAAAATTATTTTTTTTGCTCTAATACATAGAAAAAGTTATTTATCTTCTCTTGCTCTGATATATCTTAAACTCAAAATGATCTAATACCCTTTTCAAATCTTTAAGAAAATGGACAAACTATTTTTGCATTTATATTACATGCCAAAAGGATCATACTCTTTTCAAGCATATACACCTATAATGGATTCTTTTGAAATTAATGCATTAACATAAATATTTTTGTTCAAATATTTTGTCATCATCAAAAAGGGGGAGATTGTTGCTCCTAGATTGATTTTGATGATTACAAAGCAGATTGAAGGGATACAAATAATTTTAAAATGAAAAAGTCCTTATGCTCTTCAAGGGCAAAATCATAATTTCACTAAAATTCTGATTTGATAGTATCATTTGATAGAACAAATGATTTGTAAACTATTGATGAAAATTTCATTGTATTTGGACTTATATTTTTGAAGTTATGAAGGGTTGAAGTGCATGAGTCGACTCATGAGTCAACTCATGGCACTGTGAGCTGATTGACACGCAAAAAAATTCTCATGGCACGCTGGATTTTTGACTTGGCACGACCTGTGAGTCGACTCATGAGTCGACCCACAAGGCATGAGTCGACTCATGAGTCGACCTCTGCTGATTTGAGCCGAAAAATCCAGAAATCAGACCTTCTGGTCTGTGCAACAGAAGTCGACTCATGAGTCGACTCCTGATGCATGAGTCGACTCATGAGTCGACCCCTGCGATGGAAAATATCAGCAACGGCTATTTTTTTGTCCGTTTTAATTGCCATTTATGCTTCCTAAAATTGCTCTAACGGCTCTTTATCTACCTAAATTGTTTTCTCTTGCTTCTAATGCTACAAAATGCTTGAAATGGTGAAAGAAATTGCAGTTTAAATAGCAGATCAAATTGGAGAGAAAAATGAAAAAAGATCAATCGGCAGATCAAAAGAGAGATAAAATTCATTGAGAGGATCCACGACATAATTTGAGAGAAAAAGAAAAGAGGATCCAAAATCCACATGAGAGATTGTGAAAGAGATTCAAGAGCTTTCAAAGAGAGGATCTTGCAAGCCTATTGTTTCAACCTTGATCTAGAGATCGTTCAAAGCTTTCAAGAGATCTTCAATCAACAATCAACCTCTTCTCAAGCATTCAAGCGTTCATCCACTTTGAGAAAATTCGAAAAAGGGGTTCTTCATTTGAGTAAAGTTTTATTGTTATATTTGCTCATTTAAGGAGCTGTTATTGTATTAATCTGTGCTCAAAATTTTCTTACTCTTTGTGAGTTTTTGTTCTTGTTTTTGGAGGATTTTCAAAACAAGGAAAGGTTGATCCGAACCTGAAATCGGAGTGTTTTGGGTTTACTTGTACCCGGGAAACAAGTGATCTAGCTGAGGATAGCTAGTGTCGGAGTTTCCGACGTTTTGTATTCGGATTGAATACAAAGGATAGTGGATTGAAATTCCCAAGTAGGATCTTGGGGAGTGGATGTAGGTGCAAGGTTAGCACCGAACCACTATAAATCCTTGTGTTTGTGGTGTGCTTTATCGCTTCACTTTATTTCTTTATTATATTCTTGCATTCCTGCTTTAAGTAATTAACATTGAATTAAAATCTTTGCCTTGTTCATCATAAGTAATCAGTTGGGCTTAAAATTTCTTTGAAACCCAATTCACCCCCCCTCTTGGGTTGCATAGCTGGGCAACATCTATGAATGATGAGTTCAGCCAAAAATTTGAAGAGGCTCAACAAGAGGAAATACTTCAAGTGTTGAGAGATTTTTTTAGTACTCCTGACGATATTGAGCGGCACAAGACTAGTTGCATCTTTTTTAATGCCCGAATGAGGGAGGGTGCATGTTTTACCGATCATGTATTGTACATGATCAAGCATATTGAAAAACTGTGCGAACTCGGCTTCTCCTTGTACGAACAGCAAGAGAAAGATGCGATCCTGAACTTCCTACCCAAGTCCTACCTATCGTTCCTCAGTCATTTCAGAATAACGAAGCTTGTAGTCAACTACTATGGTCTATTATGGTTGCTATAGATTTTTGAGAAGGATCACCAACTTCACAAGGAGATGGTAAATTTAGTGGGAGGATCTTCTTTAGATAATTATCATCCTTTTAAGAAAGAAAAACAGAAGAAGAATAAGAAGGTGCCTGGTGCTGGGAGTTAGTTCCAGAAATTCAAGTTCAGGGCTGATCAAAGTTAGGTAGAGTGCTTCTTTTGCAAGAAGCAAGGTCACTGGAAGAGGGATTATCCTCAGTATATCACTTCTCTTGATCAGAACAGGCCAAAGAAGAAGCAGCAATCGATTGCTGGATAAGGTACTTATGTGATAACATCTTGTAACTTCTCTCTTTTTGATACAATAATCTGGGTATTGGATACCGGTAGCCTTATTCACATTTACAATTCATTGCAGGGCTTTCAAATCATTAAGTGATTTGGAGATGGTGAGAAATTTTTGAATATTAGAGATGGAAGATTAGTTCTAGTTCCAGCCTTAGGAATCATCAAGCTTGTATTCAAGTCTCATTTCATTATTCTTAATGAGTGTCATTATTATCCTAATTTTCTTTTAAATATTATTTCTGTAGGTCTTTTGGCCAATTTTAATTATGAAATATCAATAAAGAAAAACTTTTGTAATATTATTTTTAATGGTGTTACAATTTTATGTGGACAGTTAAACAATAGTTTTTATGTTGTATCTAAGCCTAAAGTAATGTACATTTCAAATAAACGCTGTAGAATAGATGATGTCACAGATGCCTACCTTTAGCATTGTAGGCTAGGTCATATCAATAAGAATAGGATGAACAGGTTAGCTCAAGAAGGGATTCATGATAAAGATGATTATGAATTGTTATCTATCTGTGAGTCTTGTTTGCTTGGAAAGATGACCAAATCACCTTTTTCTGAAAAAGATGAACAAGCCAGTAATGTGCTGAGTCTGATATATACTGATGTATGTGGACCCATGAGTATATGTGCCAGAAGAGGGTATAGCTATTTCATTACGTTTACAGATGATCTATCTAGGTATGGGTATGTCTACTTGATGAAACACAAGTTCAAATCATTTGAAATGTTCAAACGGTTCCATAATGAAGTAGAGAAACAAACTAGAAAAAATATTAAAACTCTTCGATCTGATCGAGGAGATGAATATCTCTCTAGTGAATTTCTGACATATCTAGGAGAGAATGAGATTCTCTCCTAATAGATCCCTCTAAGGACACCAAAGCATAATGGCATCTTGAAAAGGAGGAATCGAATCTTATTGGATATGGTTCGATTCATGATGGGGTTTGCAACTCTATCGATCTCTTTTTGAGGATGTATACTTGAAACGACCTATCTTGTGCTCAATAATGTACTAAGCAAGTCAGTTAGTAAGACACTATATGAGATATGGTCAGGGTGTAGGCCAAACCTCTCTTACTTTAGGGTCTGGGGTTGTCTGACTTATGTTAAATGATTACAAACTGACAAGCTCAGTCTTAGATCTGATAAGTGTAATTTTATAGGATACTCTAAGAAAATGAGAAGATATTACTTTTACTTGCCTGTTGAACAAAAGATGTTTGTCAGCAGTAAGGCACACTTTTCGAAAAAAAAATTCTTTGGTAAAGAAATTAATACCTCTAAAATTGAACTTGATGTAGTTTGACAGGTAGAAGAATCGACACCAATGATTGAATTTGAATCAAATTTGATAAGATCAAATCTGGAGCCCAATGAACAAACATCCTTAAGATGATCCGATAGAATACCGTGTCAGCCAGATAGATACTTAGGTTTCTTGATCCAGGATGGGGATCCTGTTGAACTCGATGAGAATAATGAAGATCCGATTACCTACATGGATGCGATGCAGAGGTCTGATTTTGACAAATAGCTTGAAGCCATGAAATCCAAAATAGAGTCCATGAAGGTCAACGATGTATGGACATTGATTAACCCACCTGAAGGGGTTAAATCCATAGGGTGTAAGTGGGTCTTCAAGAGGAAGAGGGGTGCAGATGATAAAGTGGAGACCTATAAAGCCCATTTTGTTGTCAAAGATTATTGTCAGTATTATGGTATTGACTATGATGAGATATTTTCTTCTGTGACAATGCTCAAATCTATTCAGATCATACTTACAATAGCAGCATACCTGGATTATGAAGTCTGGTAGATGGATGTGAAGATAGCTTTCCTAAATAGAGAGTTGAACGAAGAGGTGTATATGATACAACCTGAAGAGTTCATATCCACAGATAAGTCTAAGGTGTGTAAGCTTCAGAGATTCATTTATGGATTGAAGCAAGCATCTCAGAGTTGGAACATACATTTTGATAAGGTGATCAGAATGTATGGGTTCGTTAGAAATGGAGAGAAATCCTGCATATATAAGTGGGTAAATGATTTAATAATTATATTTCTTGTATTGTATGTGAATGACATTCTCTTAATCAGGAATGATATCTCCGTATTACTGAAAGAATAATACCCTACAAGCCAATCGCATACAGGATGTGATAGAATATTTTCTGTAATTTATCTTTTAGACTCATATAATTAATACTAATTTATTAATTAAATAAGTATTTTTGATTCATTGTATGCTGCATCTTATTATTTTAAGATTATAATGAACTCCATAGGTCCAGGCAATGATTTTAGGGTCATGATGAGATTATACCACTGAGATCTAAATCTTTGATAGCAATGACCTAAAATATTCTTAGTCATTGGTTCATTGAGTCAGAGATCAATGATATCGATAAGACTGGCATGTCCTATGTATGCTCAGAAATAAGGGTGGTTGATCTCACAACCACTTGTGTGGAGATATTAATACAAGGATATGGGTGCTCATTAGAGAATGAGTTCACTGAATAGACTTGCGAGAGAATATTGGATGGAGTCTTATTTACATTCAACTGATGATTCTCTAGTGGAAGTTGTGTAAGTGATCCTTTGACCTGAGATCACCCTAGTACCTTGTGTACGTGGATCTATATTTTGGTTCACTTCCTAACTTGATCCTTTGATCCTTATATAGGGTGTTCTGGATGTGGTGAAATATGCATGGAGGTTGTGAGTGATCAATAAGAGAGCAATCACCCCTAATAAAGGGAGTGAACATCTTATGTGATCTCATAGGTTGGTGATTCTAAAAGTCATTGGCCCAAACAGGATGATAATTAAAAAAATTTTTAATATATCATCAACTGAATTATCACCTTCAGATCGAGATACATAAAGATAAGTGATTGGATTTGACATATTTCTATGCCCACAGCTCATCTGGGATGTTGTTTGACTGAAGGATTAAATTATACGGTAACTTGCCACTGAAGGGTATTTTGATAATTTTATCAAAATTTTAAATCTTTTAGATAGTCATGACACGTTGTTAGACGTCAATCTTGACTTGTAAACTCATTAGAATTAAAAGAGTTTAATTCTGAAATCAATTAAGAAGAGTCCTAGTTGATTGGGACTCTTTGAGTGACCTAATCTAATCGGATTAAGGTTACGTCGAAAGTCTTGGTCTATTGCTGGCTAGATTTGGAACCCAATGGATCACACACTTTGAGATTTGATCTTGATCTTATTTAATTAGAGTTTAATATAAATTCTATGGGTTAATTAGATATGCTAGCACATTATATTAACTCAAGTTCCTAAATTGGTTTAGATCAAAGTGTTTGAGCTAATCTAGACCAGTTGTCTTTGACTTAAGGGGATTGGGTCTATCTTAATTGGTTTTCTATCCAACTTAAAATAATTTCAAGTGGAGAAGGACTCCTCTGCACCCATCAAAAGTCATGCCAAAAAATAAATGTCGCCCTACTCATTTTAGCGTGTGAAGATGAAGAGTTCTTCTTTATAAAGACTCTTATCTTAATGCTTTGCCTTAATTTCTCAACCCGATCTCTTATGATTTAACACCAATTAAAGATGGGATTTTTATGGCATATAGAAGAGGGAGAGTCCTTCTATGTGAAGGCTCTCTTGCACTATAATTCTACGTGGTGAATTTATTCACCATATGAGAAAGTGGAGCACCAAAGGTTGGCACCCCTTGGTCCCATATGTGAAAAATTCAGTGTAGGGGTAAAATGATAATTTTAAAACTTTTTTAAAATTATGATTTTATAGTGAAAATTATTAATTAATCTAATTAATTAACATGAATTTATCCTACACTAGGATCTAAATATGATATATAGCATGCATTCATTTAAATTTGAAATTCAAATTCGAACAGTAAACACTTTACTGTAATGAGTTCAGAACACAATATCTTTGTACGGGTAGTAGATCGCTGCAATCTGATCACCGTTGGGAGAGTCTGATCATCGTGATGTAGCTACACAGTGTGTCTGGCCTCTGTGGATCATTCACACGAAGCTCCCAGTCTGATCGACTCCTCACGAGTGCTAGCTCGTTGTAGAGCCCTTTTGATGGTCGATGCTGATCGAACTCCTTCGATCGATGTCTGTCGATTCTTCGGATACTCTGGATCATCAACAGACATGCTTGAGAGGATGTTAAAGATTTTTTTGAGATTTTGTGGGCTCACGACACTGGTAGCTCACTTTCTCACTTCCCGAACCCTAGGCTAAAACTCTAGGGAACTCACCAGAAACCTTGCACCCACTTTTCTTTTTTTTCTTTCTTTTTCTCTTGGAAGGATATGGACTTCCTTCTCATGTACAAGACTTCTCATGCCCCAAATTTTTTTTCCAAAAATCTTCTCTTTTACGCCCCACTCTTCTCCTCCTTTTATAACAACGTCAAACGTCTTATCCAAAAGAAAGGATAAAGATGAGTAATTGCACATTTGAATTCAAATCAAATTTTGAATTCAAATGGACACCAACTCATCCCTTATCCACTAAAGGCATGAGGTATGGCTTAAATTGTGCATGGAGTGATTTCATGAGAAACCTTTTCTCATATAATAAATGGGGTGTAAAAAAAGGGATAAGGTGCAAAGATTGATTGCCCATTCAAATTCAAACTTTATTTTGAATTTGAATGGCCAACCAATCATCCTTATCCATTCATATGACAAATTAAAGTGGGGCATGGAGAGGGCTTGGCATGAGGAAATAATTCATGAGACGTTCCTTCTCATGAATTCAAATGGGTGCAATGGAAGTGAGGTGGCGCATGGAGATTGGGTCAAGGTGGTTTAATTATTTAAACCAACCTAATTGAACCAAATAATTTAGGTCCAATTAGACTAATTTAAATCCAACTAAATTAGACTTAATTAGGCTCAATAAAATTCTAATCAAATCAGGAATTGACTAAGCCCAACCCCTGATCAAATCAGAGACCAAACCATCTCGACGATTAGGTCAACTCTTAACCTAATCGGGTCAAATCCAACTGAATCCAATTCAATTGAACTTGATCCAAAAATAATTACTCAATCAAATTAAGTTAATTAGTGATTAAATCACTAATTAAACCTCTCATAAATATTGAGTCCAAATTTGATGGGTAATCAAGCATCAGAATTCATCGATATGTAACTCTGATCGAAGAGTCCCAAACCAGTGGGACTCTTGACCCCGGTACCCAAAATGTGTGAGACTTGTGATCAGAGAATCTTGATTCTCGATCACAGAGTCCCAGATACGTAGGACTCATAGTCTACGAGCATTAGGACTTGTAGTCAGCCATCAGATTAGATAGGAACCTCTAATGTGTGTGACCCCACAGGTTCGAACCTAAGCCGATAGTACAGGAACCAATTCTTGTACTAATCAAAGTGACCATCTAGAAATGGTAACCGACAATCGGATAGGTCGTATAGTCACAATCGCAACACTCAGAACCTACGTGAATATGGTTACTGTATAATTCATCTTGTTGACCTCTGTGTTTAGGACGACTCAGGGTTAAACTGTCAATCCTGATTAGATCATTCGAATCGTGCTCAACTCAAACAGTCTTGTGACTCTTCACAAAGACTACCCTGACCAAGGTTTTGCTAAATTGAAACATGACTGTACACAGCTCCTGAACTGGAGTGGTCAATCCCATCTTGACACACGCACCGATAAGTCAAGTACTTGACTACACCCAGCAGCCTTCTGTCACTGAATTAGAAATTCAGGTAGTCCAGTGCCTAACTGCAGTGAGTTGCTTGCAAGTCACCATGGTGGTCTCAGGTCGGAGGGACATTTATACCCATATTCCATCGGAGCAAATCTTGACAGCAGAAATAGCTCCGGAGTCGGTCATGTTCAGTGCAGATGTACCCTTACATCTCACTTGTATGCCATACCAGTGTCTCCACACTCATTGGTTAAGAGGACAACCAACCGATATGGCACACAACAACCTATGCTTGATAAACATTGTCATCCTTGGTAACAACGTATCATTTGGTCACGAACAGATTTAAGGACTAAACGACAAATCCTCCTTTGTCGAGTCTAAATAGTCCTAAGGACTTCACCACAACATAGGAGTTCATTAGAAGATAAAACATTTTATGATAAAAAATATCAAAATAATTTTTATTAATTCATAATTTATGTACATATACAAAAATGAGCACAACCATCAACAGGCTGACGATTGGCTTTGGGATACTATTTCCAACAATCTCCCACTTGGCCTAAAGCCAATCGGTGCAGTATCTAATACCCATCTTCGACTTGTAGTTATCGAACTCCTTCACCATAATGGCTTTAGTGAATGGGTCAGTCAGGTACTCCTTTTCGTCGATCTTCTGAAGATCGGCGTCACCTCGATCCACAATTTCCCGGATGAGATGGTAGCGGTGCAGAATATGCTTCGTCCGCTGGTGTGCCTTTGGTTCCTTCGTCTGAGCAATGGCTCCAGAGCTATCACAGTAGAGCAGAACTGGATCAACAAGGGAGGGTGCTACTCTGAGCTCGGTGATGAATTTTCTCAGCCACACCACTTCTTTTGCAGCATCTGATGCGGCGACATACTCCGCCTCGCAAACTGAATCAGCCACTATGTGCTGCTCGAAACTTTTTCAGCAGATAGCCCCACCATTAAGGATAAAAATAAATCCCAATACACTTTTACTGCCATCGTGATCAGACTAAAAACTAGAGTCTGTAAACCCTATAAGTCTCAAGTCCGATTCACCATAAACAAGCCACTGGTCCTTAGTATTTCTTAAATACTTCAGGATGGTTTTAACAACCTTCCAGTGATTCTCTCCTGGATCAGATTGGTATCTACTCACTACCCCTAGTGAGTATGCCACATCTGGTCATGTACATGTCATGGCGTATGTTGGTGCAAAAATCTGCCTGCATCGGAGAAGCTGGAGTCGAGGGAGTTGCGGTCGCCACCTGGACCTGCAAAAGAAGTCTAAACTGGAGGTGGGGTTGCTCCGACAAGACCCTCCGACGCTCAAGTCAGTTCTCTGCCTCAACAAGAATGGAGTGCTCGAACGAAAATTTTAGCAGAGTTTCTAGGTAAAAAATGAGAGCTTAGAGAATAACGTATCTGGGGTCCCCCCTTTTATAGGCAGAGGGAGCAACAGACTGATAGCGACGTTTGTAACCGTCCGGCAGTGGGCTGCCCATAGTCAGGAGGAGTTTGTTGCGAAGAGTAGTGGAGTGGAATCGTGGCTATCGTCGGGACACGCCACGTGGGGTCTGTCACGAGAGGTGGAGCGGCATCCGTTGTCGCGACTTGCCAGAGGATGGAGGAATCGCGTAGTATCCATCACAGGGACTGGAGCAGGATCATGGCCATTATTGCGGTCTGTCAGGGAGTGATGGAGCCGCATGAAATTCATCGCAGGAAGTGGAGCAGAGTCGTGGCCATTGCTGTGGTCTGCTAGAGGGTCCAGGCCTATCGGTCGAAGTTCGGCTGGAGTATCTGGTGGAGAGGGGTGGCTAATTGCCCGTCTGAGAGGAACTCGGAGTCCTGCTCTCGTGGGAGTTCGGACGAAGTCTTCCTTCAGTTGAAGTCGGAGATGAGATCTGGCTCCCATAGGAGCCCGAGCGAAGTCTACCTGTAATCAAAGTCAGGGGCAAAGTCCGGCTCCCTTCAGAGTCCGGACGAAGTTTACCAGCAGTCGGGGTCGAGGACGGAGCCCAGCTCCCGTAGGAGTCCGGGCAAAGCCTTCCCGCAGTCGAGATCGGAGATGAGATCCGGCTCCCGTAGGAGTTCGGGCTGAGTCTTCCTGCAATTAGAGTTATGGGTGAAGTCCGGCTCCCGTAGGAGTCTGAACGAAGTTTACCTGTAAACGAAGTCGTGGGCGGAGCCCGGCTCCCGTAGGAGTCCGAGCAAAGTCCGCCTGCAGCCAGAGTCGGGGACGGAGCCCAGCTCCCATAGGAGTCCAGGTGAAGCCTTCCCGCAGTCGAGGTCGGAGATGAGATCTGGCTCCCGTAGGAGTCCGGGCTGAGTCTTCCTACAATTAGAGTTGTGGGTGAAGTCCGGCTCCCGTAGGAGTCCGAACGAAGTTTACCTGTAAGCGAAGTCGTGGGTGGAGCCCAGCTCCCGTAGGAGTCCGGGAGAAGTCCGCCTGCAGCCAGAGTCGGGGATGAGGTTCGGCTCCCATAGGAGTCCGGGCGGAGTCTTCCCGCAGCTGGAGCTGGAGACGAGATCTGGCTCCCGTAGGAGCCCGGGCGAAGTCCACCTACAATCAGAGTCAGGGATGAAGTTTGGCTCCCTTAGGAGTCCGGACGAAGTTTACCAGCAGTCGGGGTTGAGGACGGAGCCCAGCTCCCATAGGAGTCCGGGCGAAGCCTTCCCGCAGTCGAGATCGGGGACGAGATTGTTGGGAAATGTGTCCCAAAAAGCCAATCGTCAAGCTGTTGACGGTTGAGCAACCAAGTATTGTAATTGATTTGTTAATAAATAAAATATATTTGGCATCTTCATCATAAGCTTTCATCTTCTAATGAACTCCGTTGTTATGATGAAGTCCTTAGGACTATTTAAGTTCGATAAAGAGAGGATTTATCGATTAGTCCTTATAACTGTTCACGACCAAATGATAGGCTGTTAATAAGGACGACAGCTTTTATCGAGCATAGGTCGCTGTAGGCCATATGGGTTGGTTGTCCTCTTAACCAAAGAGTGTGGAGACACTGGTATGGCATACAGGTGACCAACTCCAGAGCATTCTGCTGTCGAGAATGTCTCTGATGGGATATAGGTATAAGTGTCCCTTAGACTTGAGGTCGCCTCAGTGACTTGCAAGCAACTCACTGTGCTTTGGTACTGGACTAACTGAATTTCTAATTCAGAGACGGAAGGCTTCTGGGCACAGTCAAGTACTTGCGAAGTCAGAGTGTGATCGAGATGGGATTGACCACTCTAAGAGTTGGAGAAGAATGAGTCGCTGTATTTCAATTTAGCAAAACCTTGGCCAGGGTAATCCATTAGATGAATTTGATATTTTGAAATATAATGTGGACAACCTGATCAGAGTTGACAGTTGAACTCTGGGATGTCCTATGATCATTTTGGTCAAGGGGATGAATTATATGAAAACTATATCCGCATGGGTTCTAAGGATGTTGTTCTACACATTCGACCTATCCGGTCGTCGGGTACCATTGCTAGATGGTCACTTCGATTGGTATAGAAATTTATTCCTATGCTACCGGCTTAGGTTCGGACCTATGAGGTCACACACATTAGAGTTCATGATCTGATCAGATGGTTGATCAACGATTAAGAATCGTTCTAGGGTTAAATGATCAATACGATTGACATTTAACCCAGTGGAAGTGTTGCAGGAGGATCGATTAGCAATTTGATTGCTAATTGGCTTAATTTGATTAAGCCAATGGGTTGAGATTAAGTCTAATTAAATATAATTTAATTAAATTTAGTTTGGGCTTGATTGGATCAAGTCCAATTGGTTTATTGGATAAGCCAAGTGCAAAGAAAGACTAGTCCTAGTTCAACTAGGACTTGGGTCAATCTAATTTCTAATTTGATTAGAAAATTAAATCAGATTTAAATCTAATTTAATCTGATTAAATTAGGTTCTTAATTGGGTTAAGACCTATTTTAATTGGGTTGATCTAATTTTGATTTGATTTGGTTTGGAAAACCAAATTAAAACAAGTCATAAGACAGAATCCTAGTAGGACTAGGATTCCACCTTGCGCCACATAATCCTTCTCCACGCCCTCTCTCTTATTCAACGCCAATCTCCACTTATTTTGTGCGACAAAAACCCTCTCCCAGATTTCTCCCATGTTCACAAAAGGTCTCCTCTCTTGTTTCTTACATGGAAGATGGTTTGGATCAAATCTAAAAGGAATAAGTTTGGATTTCGAATTCTATGAGATAGAGTTTTAGAAATCCAAAACTCTTTCAATTTTGCACCGAATTTATCCAAATTTTTTTGGAATTTTTGTGGCTTTTAGGGTATACATTATGCACCCTTTTCTTGTAATCCATACACGAAAATATGGAGGAGGTGCTCAAGAGTTGGGCGTCCCTTAACTTGCCATGTTTGGATAAGCCTTGACTAGGTGTTTGACCTAGATAAGGACTCTATCATATCTCTCTATATAAGATGAGTTTCTTCATGAAATTTTAAGATGGAGATAGATATTTGAGAGACCTTTCTGCCATCCAAAAATCAGAGAGAAATACCTTTAGGTCGTGGAGATATAAAAGATGCAAGTTTGGGTGTCTAGAGAGAAAAAACGTGAAGAAGAAGAGGGTCTTCTTCTTGGGTTTTTGTTTTCATATCTTTCCTCCCTCCATCTTGAGTTTCCTGAGAGTGTCTCAGATCTGAAACTCCTCCTTTTACTTTCCATCTTTAGAAGAGTCCAAATCAAGAAGAAGGAGGCACCTGATCAACCATCAAAGAAGGATCAGCGCAGTACTAGCATACTGTGCTGATTTCCTGAAGCAGGACTTCTGATCGAGATTCATGGGCTCGTGTGGACGACTCCTAGAGGCCGGACGCATGTGCGGCTTGCAACATCATTTTCAAGCCTAGATCAGCAAGGTTAGAACGTCTAACTTGCAAGGTAATAGATCTGATCTATTGTTTAATACATACATTAGATGTAGTATAGAAATATGTTGATATGATCAACATGTAGTTCATGCTATATTTATATATTTTAATTTCTGATTTAATGCCATGTAATAATCATGTAATAGGATCTTAGATCTAGGGATTTTCTGATCTTAGAAAATAAATTTTGATTTATTTTAGTCTTCCGCTGTATGATCTTGAAAAAGTTTCAAGATCTAACCCTCTTTTTCAAGATCTAACCCTGAAACCCTAGATCTGGTTCATACAATTGGTATCAGAGCCTAGGTTCTTTATTACATGATTATTTATACATGCTTATATTATTTTTTAGATTAGATCTAATTTATAATCTGATTATTAAATCTGAAATTAAAATTTTAGATCAATCACAAACTGCAAGGTTGTCCTGCTGTAAGGTTTACCCCTTACAGTGCAAAGGTTGTTCTAGTTTGTGTAGATCTATCTTTAATCATAAATTTATTAGATATGATCTAGATTAAATTTATGATTTATTAGATTTAAAAGATGTTTAAATCTAAAATAAAATTTCTTTGTTAATAATTTTTGTGCAAAGAAATTGTTTAAAGTTGAAATTGTTTCAATTACATGAACCTGTTTAGATTAGATCTAAAGTAGTTTCATGTTTATTTCACTTGCATCTTGATTATGAATCAAACATACAATATGGTTGGTAGAATTATATTATCAAATTATTTTACAAATATGAAAATTATTTTTTGAAAAGTCGAACCCAACCCTCAGCCCAAAACTTAATTAAGAATGAAGAAGTTGTTTGATTAGGTTCTAGGATTGTGAATTGAAGAACCTAAGACACAAATCATAACACATTGGGTTAATGGGATAGTGGGAATTAGGTCCATTAATTGGGTTAGACCTATGGTTAGATTAAAGATGGACTTAATTAGAGAATTGACTAAATCTAATCAATTATTGTCTTAGATTAGGTCAAAGATTCTTAGATCAATTACAATAGTTGTAGTTGGTCAAGTCCATGTCTTTAACGAGAACCAAATGGACTTGATTCTTGGCTAAGCAGTCTAGCACGAACTGTTAGGTTGATCTAATCGAAACTAATTAAACCAGTTGGTGTCTAAGATAAACCAGACCGGTGGTTTTTAATTGGGAGCCCGCTTACCTGGCCATTTCTGATGGCGTCTAAGGCAAGCTTTGGCAGACCCTCCCACCGATCGAACTTACCTGGCCTCTTGGTGAAATTATATTTTGATCGGATCACTTGACTATTCGAGCTGACCCATGTCAGCTAGGTAAATCAGTGTGACTGATTTAGGTGCTCCTAGACCAGCCCTGGTCTCCCTTAAGCTGACTTGGTGAAGCCAGTGGGAGGATCATGATAAGCTGGTTCATCTGACCTCATCCTCTAAATTATTTAAATCCTCTAAAATTATTATGTCCTTAAAATGATAAAGTTATGGAGATAACTGAGTCATAGCCTCCCATTAAGGTGTTTGATAATGAGTCCATTAACTCAATAATCATTGCAGACCCAAAGGCCTGGTGCTTGTTGACTAATGGAATTATCACTCATCATATGATGACTTGGAAGTGTCTCTCTAATGGTGGTTAGGTGAGCCAACCAAAGTTGGGCTTAATCATTCGTTGGTTAGATACACCAAGTATGATCATGTTAATGATTGGACCTAACCGGATCCTTACAGTGGAGGCCAAAGCCTACTGATTAGGTTTCTGGGGCAAAATTAAAATTACTAGAAATTATTTAGAGAAACAATTGGTTATGAACCTACCCTTAGATGTACATGGGTTGACCAACCAAAGTTGGGCTTGTGTGCAGTCTAAGTGGATTCTAGTACCCGCTAAGGAATTAGGGTAATTCCTCGAGTTGGAGGTAGAGGCTACCAATTCGAATAAAATAGTGGGAGAAACCTTTTGATTAAAGTCCAAATCTTTAGGTTTAATGAATCAATTACTAATTAGGTTATGGTTCTCCTTTGTGCAAATATGGCCACTTCCCTAACACTCCGATCATTGTTGGACAATGATAAGTTGGTGGGACCCAACTTCGGTAGCTGGTACCGAAAGTTGAAGATAGTCCTGGAGCATGAACGGATCCTATATGTGATAATAGATCCTGCACCTGAGGAGCCAGCTATCAATGCACGTGGAACAATCAGATATACTTACCAGAAGTGGCTCAGTGATCGGACCACGGTGCACTGTATTATGCTGGCTATCATGAGCGACGAGTTCAGTCACAGATTCGAGACGGCTCAGTCAAAGGACAAGCTTCAAGTGTTGGAGGATGCCTTTGGCACACCCGATGACGTGGAGAGGCACAAGACTAGTTGTGCCATCTTCAACGCCAAAATGCGGGATGGTGCCTCTGTCACTGATCATGTATTGTACATGATCGAGCTGATGGAATGATTGAGCAAGCTCGACTTTTTCTTGCATGAGCAGCTTGGGAAAGATGCAATACTGAACTCGCTGCCCAAGTCTTATCTCCCATTCCTCACTCATTATAGAATGACAAAGCCTGAAGAGAACTACCACGGGTTTCTGGGGTTGCTTCAGAACTTTGAGAAGGATCACCAACTTCACAAGGAGTCGGTGAATTTTGTGGGAGGTTCATCTTCTGGTTCTCGACCTTTTAAAAAAGGAAAGAAGAACAAGAAGAAGAAAGTAAAGAAGGTGCAAGTTCAGGCTAGGACATCAGTGCAGAGCCAGACCAAAAAGGTCAAGCCTGATAAGAGTCTATTCTACTGGCAAGCACCCTAGATTAGATAGTGTGTCAGATATCTACTTATGGCACTGTAGGCTAGGTCATATAAACAAGAACAGAATAAACATGTTGACTCAAGAGGAAATCCTCGAAGTTAGTGATTGTGAATCACTTCCAACCTGTGAGTCCTGTCTTCTTGGTAAAATGACCAAGTCACCTTTTATTGGAAAAGGTGAGAGAGCTACTGAGCTCTTGAGCCTAGTACATACTGATGTATGTGGGCCCATGAGCACCAGTGCTAGAGGTGGATATTTCTACTTCATAACTTTCACGGATGACCTATCCCGATATAGATATGTCTATCTGATGAAACATAAGTCGGATTCATTTGAAATGTTCAAACGATTCTGAAGTGAAGTAGAAAAATAAACTGAAAAGAGTATTAAAACTCTTCGATCTGATCGAGGAGGAGAATACCTTTCTAGTGAGTTTCTCACATATCTAGGAGAGAATGAGATTCTCTCCCAATGGACTCCTCCAGGAACACCACAGCATAATGGTGTGTGTGAAAGGCGGAATCGGACTTTGTTAGACATGGTCCGATCCATGATGGATTTTTGCTAGCTTGCTGATATCCTTCTGGGGATATGCACTTGAATCGGTCTGTTATCTGTTAAATAGGATTCCAAGTAAGTCTGTAATTAAGACTCCATATGAGATATGGACAAGGCGTAAGCCGGTACTTTCACACCTTAGGGTCTGGGGGTGCCCGGCCTATGTCAAACGATTAGTCACAGACAAACTTGGACCTAGGTCTGACAAATGCTCATTCATAGGGTACCCCAAAGAGACAAAAGGATATTTTTTCTACCATGCTGATGAACAAAAGGTGTTCGTCAGCCTTAAGGCAATCTTTTTAGAAAAAGAGTTCCTTGGTGAAGGAACCGTTGCCTCTAAGGTTGAACTTGATGAAGTTCAATAGGTAGAAGGACCAACACCAATAGCTGTACCTGAGTCGGATATGATTAGATCACATCCGGAGCCCAATATACCTGCACCATTAAGGCGATCCGATAGAGTACCGCGTCAGCCGGACAGATACTACGGTTTCTTGGTCTGGGATGGTGATCCCATCGAACTTGATGAGAATAATGAGGATCCGATCACCTATATGGATGCTATGCAGAGATCTGATTCCGAGAAATAGCTTGAAGCCATGAAATCTGAAATGGAGTCCATGAAGGTCAACGATGTATGGACATTGATTGACCCACCTGAAGGGGTTAAACCCATTGGGTGTAAATGGGTCTTCAAAAGGAAGAGGGGCGCAGACGGAAAGGTGGAGACCTATAAAGCCCGTCTGGTTGCCAAGGGGTATCGTCAACGTTATGGTATTGACTATGACGAGATATTTTCTCCTGTGGCAATGCTCAAATCTATTCGGATAATGCTTGCAATAGCTGCCCATCTGGATTATGAGATCTGGCAGATGGATGTAAAGACAGCTTTCCTGAATGGAGAGCTGACTGAAGAGGTGTATATGATACAACCTGAAGGGTTTACATCCACAGATGAGTCCAAGGTGTGCAAGCTTTAGAGATCCATTTATGGACTGAAGCAAGCTTCTCGGAGTTGGAACATGCGTTTTGATAAGGTGATCAAAACGTATGGCTTCATTAAGAATGGAGAAGAGCCCTGCATCTATAAATGGGCAAATGGTCCAGTTGTGGTATTCCTTGTCATGTACGTGGATGATATTCTCTTAATCTGGAATGACATCCCCGCACTACAGGGAATAAAAGTTTGGTTGTCATCACAGTTCTCCATGAAGGACTTGGGTGAAACATCCTACATCCTAGGGATGAAGATCTATAGGGATAGATCTAAAAGGATGCTTGGGTTATCCCAGTCCATGTACATAGACACTGTGCTGAAGAGGTTCAGCATAGAGAATTCCAAAAAGGACTATCTACCGATAGGCCAAGAAATTTCTCTCTCTAAGAAAAATTGTCTGACAACTCCTGAAGAGAGAGAGAGCGTATGAGTAGAGTTCCATATGCTTCAGTCGTGGGATCTATCATGTATGCCATGACATGTACAAGACCAGATGTGGCATAGTCACTAGGAGTAGTGAGTAGATACCAATCTGATCCTGGAGAGAATCACTAAAAAGTGGTTAAAGCCATCCTTAAGTATTTGAGAAATACTAAGGACCAATGGTTGGTTTATGGCAAGTCAGATCTGAAACTTGTGGGGTTCACAGACTCCAGCTACCAATCTGACCATGATGACAGCAGGATCGTGTTGGGTTATATCTTTACTCTGAATGGTGGAGCCATCTGCTGGAAGAGTTTCAAGCAGCATACTGTGGCAGACTCTGTTTGTGAAGCAGAGTACATCGCAGCATCGGATGCCGTGAAGGAGGCTGTGTGGCTGAGGAAATTCATCAACGAGCTCGGAGTAGCACCCTCCCTCGATGGTCTGGTCCTGCTCTATTGCGACAGCACTGGTGCCATAGCTCAGGCGAAGGAACCCAAAGCACATCAGTGGACGAAGCACATCTTACGCCGCTTCCACCTGGTCCGAGAGATCGTGGATCGAGGTGATGTCGACCTTCAGAAGATCGACGGAAAGGAGAACCTAGCCGACCCCTTCACTAAAGCCCTGGCAATAAAAAAGTTCGACAACCACAAGTCGAAGATGGGTATTAGATACTATGCCGAGTGGCTTTAGGACAAGTGGGAGTTGTTGGAAAATGTGTCCCAAAAAGTCAATCATCAAGCTGTTGACGGTTGAGCAACCAAGTATTGTAATAGATTTGTTAATAAATAAAATATATTTAGCATCTTCATCATAAGCTTTCATCTTCTAATGAACTCCGTTGTTATGATGAAGTCCTTAGGACTATTTAAGTTCGATAAAGAGAGGATTTATCGATTAGTCCTTAAAACTGTTCACGACCAAATGATAGGCTGTTAATAAGGACGACAGCTTCTATCGAGCATAGGTCGCTGTAGGCCATATGGGTTGGTTGTCCTCTTAACCAAAGAGTGTGAAGACACTGGTATGGCATACAGGTGAGATGTAAGGGTACATCATCATTGAACGTGACCAACTCCAGAGCATTCTACTGTCGAGAATGTCTCTGATGGGATATAGGTATAAGTGTCCCTTAGACTTGAGATCGCCTCAGTGACTTGCAAGCAACTCACTGTGCTTTGGTACTGGACTAACTGAATTTCTAATTTAGGGACGGAAGGCTTCTGGGCACAGTCAAATACTTGCGAAGTCAGAGTGTGATCGAGATGGGATTGACCACTCCAAGAGTTGGAGAAGAATGAGTCGCTGTATTTCAATTTAGCAAAACTTTGGCCAGGGTAATCCATTAGATGGATTTGATATTTTGAAATACAATGTGGACAACCTGATCAGAGTTGACAGTTGAACTCTGGGATGTCCTATGATCATTTTGGTCAAGGGGATGAATTATATGAAAACTATATCCGCATGGGTTCTAAGGATGTTGTTCTACACATTCGACCTATCCGATCGTCGGGTACCATTGCTAGATGGTCACTTCGATTGGTATAGAAATTTGTTCCTATACTACCGGCTTAGGTTCGGACCTATGAGGTCACACACATTAGAGTTCATGATCCGATCAGATGGTTGATCAACAATTAAGAATCGTTCTAGTGTTAAATGATCAATACGATTGACATTTAACCCAGTGAAAGTGTTGCAGGAGGATCGATTAGCAATTTGATTGCTAATTGGCTTAATTTGATTAAGCCAATGGGCTGAGATTAAGTCTAATTAAATATAATTTAATTAAATTTAGTTTGGGCTTGATTGGATCAAGTCTAATTGGTTTATTGGATAAGCCAAGTGCAAGGAAAGACTAGTCCTAGTTCAACTAGGACTTGGGTCAATCTAATTTCTAATTTGATTAGAAAATTAAATCAGATTTAAATCTAATTTAATCTGATTAAATTAGGTTCTTAATTGGGTTAAGACCTATTTTAATTGGGTTGATCTAATTTTGATTTGATTTGGTTTGAAAAACCAAATTAAAACAAGTCATAAGACAGAATCCTAGTAGGACTAGGATTCCACCTTGCGCCACATAATCCTTCTCCACGCCCTCTCTCTTATTCAATGCCAATCTCCACTTATTTTGTGCGATAAAAGCCCTCTCCCAGATTTCTCCCACGTTCACAAAAGGTCTCCTCTCTTGTTTCTTACATGGAAGATGGTTTGGATCAAATCTAAAAGGAATAAGTTTGGATTTCGAATTCTATGAGATAGAGTTTTAGAAATCCAAAACTCTTTCAATTTTGCACCGAATTTATCCAATTTTTTTTGAAATTTTCATGGCTTTTAGGGTATACATTATGCACCCTTTTCTTATGATCCATGCACAAAAATATGGAGGAGGTGCTCAAGAGTTGGGCGTCCCTTAACTTGCCATGTTTGGATAAGCCTTGACTAGGTGTTTGACCTAGACAAGGACTCTATCATATCTCTCTATATAAGATAAGTTTCTTCATGAAATTTTAAGATGGAGATAGATATTTGAGAGACCTTTCTGCCATCCAAAAATTAGAGAGAAATACCTTTAGGTCGTGGAGATATAAAAGATGCAAGTTTGGGTGTCTAGAGAGAAAAAATATGAAGAAGAAGAGGGTCTTCTTCTTGGGTTTTTGTTTTCATATCTTTCCTCCCTCCATCTTGAGTTTCCTGAGAGTGTCTCAGATCTGAAACTCCTCTTTTTACTTTCAATCTTTGGAAGAATCCAAATCAAGAAGAAGGAGGCACCTGATCAACCATCAAAGAAGGATCAGCGCAGTACTAGCATACTGTGCTGATTTCCTGAAGCAGGACTTCTGATCGAGATTCATGGGCTCGTGTGGACGACTCCTAGAGGCCGGACGCATGTGCGGCTTGCAACATCATCCTCAAGCCTAGATCAGCAAGGTTAGAACGTCTAACTTGCAAGGTAATAGATCTGATCTATTGTTTAATACATACATTAGATGTAGTATAGAAACATGTTGATATGATCAACATGTAGTTCATGCTATATTTATATATTTTAATTTCTGATTTAATGCCATGTAATAATCATGTAATAGGATCTTAGATCTAGGGATTTTCTGATCTTAGAAAATAAATTTTGATTTATTTTAGTCTTCCGCTGTATGATCTTGAAAAAGTTTCAAGATCTAACACTCTTTTTCAAGATCTAACCCTGAAACCCTAGAATTGGTTCATACAGAGATCTGGCTCCCGTAGGAGTCTGGGTTGAGTCTTCCTGCAATTAGAGTTGTGGGTGAAGTCTGGCTCCCGTAGGAGTTCGGGCGAAGTCCGCCTGCAGCCGGAGTCGGGGACGAGGTCCGGCTCCCGTAGGAGTCCGGGCAGAGTCTTCCCGCAGTTGGAGCTGGAGATGAGATCTGGCTCCCGTAGTAGCCCGGGCGAAGTCCACTTGCAATCAGAGTCAGGGACGAAGTCCGGACGAAGTTTACCAGCAGTCGGGGTCGAGGATGAAGCCCAGCTCCCGTAGGAGTCCGGGCAAAGCCTTCTCACAGTCGAGGTCGGGGATGAGGTCCGGCTCCCATAGGAGTCCGAGCGGAGTCTTCCCACAGTTGGAGCTGGAGACGAGATCTGGCTCCCGTAGGAGCCCAGGCGAAGTCCACCAACAATCAGAGTCAGGGATGAAGTTCGGCTCCCTTAGGAGTCCGGATGAAGTTTACCAGCAGTCGGGGTCGAGGACGGAGCCCAGCTCCCGTAGGAGTTCGGGCGAAGCCTTTCCGCAGTCGAGATCGGGGATGAGATCCGGCTTCCGTAGGAGTCTGGGCTGAGTCTTCTTGCAATTAGAGTTGTGGGTGAAGTCTGACTCCCGTAGGAGTCCGAACGAAGTTTACCTGTAAGCGAAGTCGTGGGCGGAGCCCGGCTCCCGTAGGAGTCCGGATGAAGTCCACCTACAGCCGGAGTCGGGGACGAGGTCCGGCTCCCGTAGGAGTCCGGGCAGAGTCTTCCCGCAGCTGGAGCTGGAGACGAGATCTGGCTCCCGTAGGAGCCCGGGCGAAGTCCACCTGCAATCAGAGTCAGGGATGAAGTCCAGCTCCCTTAGGAGTCTGGACGAAGTTTACCAGCAGTCGGTGTCGTGGATGAAGCCCAGCTCCCGTAGGAGTCCGGGCGAAGCCTTCTCGCAGTCGAAGTCAGGGATGAGGTCCGGCTCCCGTAGGAGTCTGGATGAAATCTGGTAGTTGTAGAAATCTACCGTTGGAGGAGTTCAGCCATTGACGAAGTCTGGGGTAGTTCGGATTGGAGTTGAACCTGGCTGGAAGAAGTTTGGAAGGAATTCGGGGAGCAGCTGATAGTCGTAGAAAGTCGACAGGCGGCGGAGCTTAGTGAGCACTTGGGGCGGCTTAATAGATGATTGGGGGAACTTATGTTGAAGGAGCTCGGGTGGCACAGTGGGAGTTCGTCCGTCGGGGGAATTCAGTCAGCACTGTGGGAATCCGGCTGTCAGAGAAGTTCGAAGAGATACCATCTGCAGTTGAAATCCGGAGGAGTCCTGGGAGGGTCAATCCTGTCAAGAACTTCGGCTGAGGATATTTTATACCCAACATCAGTCCCCCTACTTCTGAGTTCGAATTTCGAATGAAGAAAGTATAGAGAGATTCCCATAGCCAAAGTTGCTCCCTTGATGTCCGCACACAATCGTCCTCAGATATTTTGGCATTTAATGCGCGTGCGCTGGAGTCTTTTCAAATCGAGGCGATCCGAAGAGGCTCTTTTGGAACCTGCAGTGGAACGGTGCTCAAGGCGTGGTGCAATAAAGGCTCTGTCAGCCGTTTGCCACTTTTTAACCGCCCGCTGTGGTGAGTGGGACATGCGGCGAAAAGAGACCGGTTAGAGGGGATTCGCAATCGTCATTATGCTGGATCTCAGGGCCTATTTAAACCCGCACTCCTCCTCCAAGAGTCCCGCTCCATCCGACGGTCTTGTTCTGGCATCCTTCTTCTCCCTGAGAACTTCGATTTTTCCCAGTGCCCTTTCCAGCCTTGGGCGTTCCTCGAGCCGTCCCCATTTCGCACCTTCGCACCTCTCTGAATCGCCTAGGTTAGTCTCGAAACTCCTTCCTCTTTTTGTTCTTCCTTTTGCCGTTCGATCTTTCTTCCTCTTGCTCTACACATCAGTCCCCCAAGACCTTATCCATGATTTTCCCCAATTTTTAGGGATTTTGCCCCTGTAAGTGGTCTTCATGTGATTCTAGATGTCTTCTAGGGCTTCTTCTTCTAGCGGCTCTAGGAGTTCGTCTGTCTCGATCTTCCAGAGTCCTCAGGTGGTAGATGAACCGGTAGGTAGAGCTGAACCTCATCCGATTTTTACACCGGACGCCATTCTTTGTTCTCTGACTCCGAACGAACTCCAACTAATAAAAGTTCAGTATGGGGTTCCTTCGGAGTACGAACTGGAACTTTCTGGCCCATCCGATCGGGCTAGTGCCCCTCCCCCCAGCTGCTTTTGCCTGTACCAGGAGGCCTTCCGTGTCGGACTCCGACTTCCTCTTCCGCCTTTTGTCATTGCTCTTTTCCGATTTCTGGATATTTCTCTGGCTTCGGTTGCACCGAACTCCTTTAGGTTTTTGATAGGGTTCCTCTCTCTTTGTCATGTAGTCGAAGTCCAGCCCACCCTTTCCTTGTTTAGATACTTCTACCCTTCAAGCATCATCCCACGGCGAAAGATTGGTGGTACTTCTCCCCACAGTTCGGTAGGAAGGGGTTGCTGAAAGGTGCCCCTTCTTCTATCCATAACTGGAAGGGGAAGTTCCTTTATGTTCGATGCCCGACCTTGAGGCTAGAGTTGCCCCCTTGGGGCTCCCTGAGGGACTCCGTCTGTCGGGCGCCTAGCCTGGGGGGGGGACGATCATCAAGCCTCCCAGAAACTCCTCAAATATCCAGCTCTTTCTCTCCCCAACCTCTTGAAGGAGCAGTTTCTGTTCAACATCGGCTTGAGCTCCCTGGATCCCGCCAGTATTTCATCTCTCCCTTTTTTTTCTTTCTTTTCCTTTCCTTTCCTTTCCTCTCTTTCTCCTACTTCTCTTCTTTTCTTTTTTTTCACGCCCTCTTTCTCTTTTTTCTCTTTTCTTTTTTTTTCTTCTCTTTTTTTTTTTTTTTTTTTAAGCATGGACGTCGAAGAAGCACAGATGCTTGCCAGGGGCCTGAAGGCTCTCAGAAGAAAGGGCACCGTGGCCTTTGGGCCGGCGAAGAGGACCAGAGTGGAGGGGACGAGTTCGGCCGCGCCCGTCCAAGTGACCTCAGCCACCGACATCCTTGCAGACACTGAGCCTCCCACCACCGGGCTTCCTCGAGGGGTTTGAGTTCTCCTACCGAGGTCCCCACTTCAGAGACCCATCCTGAAGAGGTGCCAGGGGGTGAGAGGAGGAAGAGGAGGAAGACCTTGGCCCGCAGGGTTGGCGGTCGCCCGGCTGCCACCGAAGAATCCCGCGGCTCTGAAGAGGAATAGGGAGATGATCCCTTTAGTGACAGGGACCTAATAAAAAGGCTAGTAGACGGGTGCTCACTGCCTGAAGTCATCCAGAGGATCATCCGCATTGATCCCACACAACGAGTCTAGGACTCGCTGGGGGCCTTCCTCGAGGTAAGCAGATTCATCCTCCTTTTTTTCTTTCACTTCTTCATTTAATTAACTTCCTAGCTCCCATTCTGTTGCTCCTAGATTGATTTTGATGATTACAAAGCAGATTGAAGGGATACAAATATTTTTAATTGAAAAAGTCTTTATGCTCTTCAGGGGCAAAATTGTAATTTTACTAAAATCCTGATTTGATAGTACCATTGGGTAGAACAAATGATTTGTAATCTATTGGTGAAAATTTCATTATTTTTGGACTTATATTTTTGAAGTTATGAATGTTTGAAGTGCATGAGTCGACTCATGAGTCAACTCATGGCACTATGAGCTGATTGGCACGCAAAAATTTCCCTTGGCACGCTGGATTTTTGGCTTGGCACGACCTGTGAGTCGACTCATGAGTCGACTTCTGCTGATTTGAGCCAAAAAAATCCAGAAACTAAATCTCTGATCTTTGCAACAGAGGTCGACTCATGAGTCGACCCCTGAAGCATGAGTCGACTCATGAGTCGACCCCTGCGACGGAAATCGTCTGCAACGGCTAGTTTTTTGCCCGTTTTAATTTCCTTTTATGCTCCCTTAAAATGCTCTAACGGCTCTTTTTCTGCCTAAATTATTTTCTCTTGTTTCTTAAGGCTATAAAAGGTTTCAAAAGGTGAAAAAAAAAAAAGAAGATCCAAAAAATATACACGAGGAGATCAACGAAATACACAAAAGAAAAAGAGAGGGGATCCACAATCCACACGAGAGAGACAAGAGATCTACAATATACACGAGAGATTGTGAAAGAGAAAAGCAAGAGTGTTCAAAAGGGCATTCAAGAGTATTTAAAGAGAGGATTTTTCAAGCCTATTTTTCAACCTTGATCAAGAGCTCTTTCAAAGCCTTCAAGAAGTCTTCAATCAAGTTCATCTTCTCCTCAAGCGTTCATTCAACTCTTCATACACCTTGAGAAAATCCAAAAGGAGATTCTTCATTTGAGTAAAGTGTTTTTATTGTTATATTTGCTCATTTAAGGAGCTATTCTTGTATTAATTTGTGCTCTAAACTGTCTTACTCTTTGTGAGTAATTGTTCTTGTTTTTGGAGGGTTTCCAAAACAAGGAAGGTTGATCCGAACCTGAAATCGGAGTATTTTGGGTTGGCTTGTACCCAGAAATAAGTGGACTAGCTTGGGATAGCTAGTGTCGGAGTTTCCGACGTTTGTATTCGGGTTGAATACAAGTATAGTGGATTGAAATTCCCAAGTAGGAGCTTGGGGAGTGGATGTAGGTGCAAGGTTGGCACTGAACCACTATAAATTCTTGTGTTTGTGGTGTGCTTTATTATTTCTCTTTATTTCTTTATTATATCCTTGTATTCTTGCTTTAGGTAATTAATCTTGAATTAAAGTCTTTCTTCTCATTCATCAAGCTTTTAACAAATACTTTTCATAAGTAATTAGTTAAGCTTAAAATTTTTAAAAACCCAATTCACCCCCCCTCTTGGGTTGCATAGCTGGGCAACAAGTGGTATCAGAGCCCGGTGTTCTAGCCCTTCTTTGATCTAACAATCAAAGAGCCAAAGATCTATGGCAACCCATTTCGGTACTTCTCTAGCCGAGGGGCAATCTACCAACTGACCTCCACTTTTCAATGGGTCTAATTACACCTATTGGAAAGCTCGGATGAAGATATTCATACAAGCACTCGATTATGATATGTGGAGTATCATAGTGAATGGTCCTCACACACCCACCAAGATTATAGATGGTGAGGAGTCAACCAAACCTGAGAAAGAATGGGATGAGGTTGATAAGAAATTGGCACAATTAAATGTTAAAGCTATGAATGTTCTTTATTGTGCACTTGATGCAAATGAATTTAATCACATTTCTACTTGTGCATCTGCTAAAGAAATATGGGATAGGTTAGAAGTAACACATGAGGGAACAAATCAAGTAAAAGAGTCTAAAATAAACATGCTTGTGCATAAATATGAATTGTTTAAAATGAAGCATGATGAGTCCATAACTGCTATGTTTACTCATTTTACTGATATAATTAATGGTTTGAAGAGTCTTGGCAAATCTTATACTAACAGTGAGCTTGTAAGGAAGATTCTCAAGTCATTGCCAAGAACTTGAGAAGCCAAGGTGACTGCCATCCAAGAAGCAAAGGACTTGAGCACTCTACCTCTAGAAGAGCTTCTTGGATCCTTGATGACTCATGAACTTAGCATGAAGCAACATCAAGAGGATGAAGTCAAAAAGAAAAGAACCATTGCCCTCAAATCCACAGCTTCGTCTGATGATGAAACGGATGACACTGAAGATAAAGAACAGGATGAAGAGATGGCACTCATCACCCGGAGATTTAAGAAGTTTCTAAGAAAAAGGAAACAGGGGATGAGAAAGAAGTCATTCACAAAAGGGGAACAAAGCAAAGAGAAAGAGAAAGATCAACCCCTTATATGCTACGAGTGCAAGAAGCCGGGACATTTCAAATCCGAATGTCCACAACTGAAGAAAGGTCCCAAAAAGTTCAAAAAGAAAGCAATGATGGCGACTTGGAGTGCGAGTAATGACTCAAGCTTCGATGAGGAAACCTCAACAGAACAAGCCAACCTGTGCCTTATGGCACACAAAAATGAGGTAACTTCTGAATCCCCTAGTGAATTTACTTTTGAAGAATTGCATGAAGCATTCTATAATTTAATTGATGAATTAAAGAAACTAGGGATAAAAAATAAAGAACTGAAATTGGAAAATCAGTCCTTAGTGAAACAAGCTGAAAATCTTTCAATTGAAAAATCCACCTTGATTCAAGAAAATCAAAGCTTAAAGAATGAAATTAACAAGCTGAAACCTATAGTAGATAAGTTCACCTTAAGTTCAAACAAACTAAATATGATTCTTGATAATCAAAAAGCTGTATATGATAAGGCTGGACTTGGCTATAACCCCTTGAAGAAACAAAAATTTCTGAAGAATATTTATGTAAATTATTCAAGTAACAAGTCTACAAATATTACTTGTTTCAAATGTGGTAGAATAGGACATAAATCATACACATGCCTTATTAACAAATCTGCAAACACAACTATAAAGAAAATATGGGTTCCAAAAGGAACCATTTTGACTAACCTAAAAGGACCCAAGAAAGCTTGGGTACCTAAGACAGAAACTTGACCTTTGCTTGCAGGTGTGTCTAGCATCCCAAGGAGGAAACAGGAAATGGTATCTTGACAGTGGATGCTCGAGACACATGACTGGTGATGAATCACAATTCATCACGCTTGATGCTAAGGATGGAGGGATGGTCACCTTTGGAGATAATGGCAAAGGAAAGATCATCGGGATAGGTAACATTGGTATCACTCCCTCCAAATACATTGAAAATATTTTGTTAGTTAAAGGTTTAAAGCATAACTTACTTAGCATTAGTCAATTTTGTGATAAAGGGTATAAAGTTATTTTTGAATCATCTGTTTGCATTGTGACTAGCCCTATTAACGATGGCATTGAATTTATAGGACATAGGCATGGCAATGTTTATATGGTAGATTTGAATGATTTAGCCAAATTAGACATGCAATGCCTAGTATCCTTGAATGCTAAAGTTAATGAGACTAGTTGGCTGTGGCATCGTAGACTTGCACATATTAGCATGCATTCTCTTTCAAAATTAATTAAGAAAGAATTAGTTCTTGGTTTGCCAAAACTGAATTTTGAAAAGGATAGAATTTGTGATGCATGTCAATTAGGTAAACAAACTAGAGTTTCATTTAAATCCAAAAATACTGTTTCAACTTCTAGACCTTTAGAGCTCTTGCATATGGACTTATTTGGACCAACTAGAACCACTAGTCTAGGAGGAAAATGATATGGCTTTGTAATTATAGATGATTACTCTCGTTTTACTTGAATTTTCTTTTTGGCACACAAAAATGAAACTTTTCATATTTTCACTAAATTTCACCGAAAAGTCACTAATGAAAAAGGGTTTTCAATTCAAAATATTAGAAGTGATCATGGAACTGAATTTGAAAATCAAGACTTTGAAAATTTTTGTGATGAAAATGGAATTGGCCATAACTTCTCTGCTCCTAGGACACCCCAACAGAATGGGGTAGTTGAAAGGAAAAATAGAACCTTAGAAGAAATGGCCCGTACCATGCTTTGTGAAAGCAACCTTCCAAGATATTTTTGGACGGAAGCAATTAACACAGCATGTTACATTTTAAATCGTGCTTTAATTAGACAATTTTTAAAGAAAACCTCCTATGAACTTTGGAAAGGAAGAAAATCAAATATTGCATATTTTCATATTTTTGGTTGCCGATGTTTTGTATTAAATAATGGCAAAGAAAAACTTGATAAATTTGATGCAAAATCAGATGAAGCAATCTTTCTAGGTTACTCCTCCACTAGTAAAACATTTAGAGTTTTCAACAAAAGAACTTTAGTAGTTGAGGAGTCCATACATGTTGTTTTTGATGAATCTAATGATCTTCCTTCAAGGAAGAATGAGGGTGTTGATGATGCAGATCCACTAATAGAAGGTATAAAGGAGATCACTCTGAAAGATTCAGCAACTCCAGAAGACAAGGATCAAGAAGACAAACAAGATGAGAGAGGTGAAAAAATTCAAGAACAACCTCAAGGTACAAATGACCTATCCAAGGAATGGAGGTATGTTCACAACCACCCTAAGGAGTTAATTATTGGTGATCCTATGCATGGGGTAAAAACCCGTTCTTCACTTAGAGATGTAGTTAATCATTGTGCTTTTGTATCTCATCTTGAACCTAAAACTTTTGAAGAAGCTAAAAATGATCATAATTGGATTAATGCAATGCAAGAGGAACTTAATCAATTTGAAAGAAATAATGTTTGGACCTTAGTATCAAGACCTAAAAATTATTCAATAATCGGCACAAAATGGGTCTTTAGAAACAAATTAGATGAGCATGGAAATGTAATTAGAAATAAAGCAAGACTGGTTGCTAAGGGATATAATCAAGAAGAAGGAATTGATTTTGATGAAACCTTTGCACCTGTTGCTAGATTAGAAGCTATTAGACTTCTACTTGCATATGCTTGCTTTATGAAATTCAAATTATTTCAAATAGATGTTAAAAGTATATTTTTAAATGGATATATTGCTGAAGAAGTATATGTAGAACAATCTCCTGGATTTGAAAATCATGCTTTTCCTAATCATGTCTTTAGATTAAATAAAGCTTTATATGGATTAAAACAAGCACCTAGAGCATGGTATGATAGGCTAAGCAAATTTCTACTAAATAATGGTTTTTCAAGAGGTAATGTAGATACAACCCTCTTTATTAAAAGAAATCAAAATGATATGCTAGTTATACAAATTTATGTTGATGACATAATTTTTGGGTCTACTAATGAATCCCTTTGTCAAGACTTTGCTAAGCTTATGCAGGGGGAGTTCGAGATGAGCATGATGGGAGAACTCACCTTCTTCCTCGGACTCCAAATCAAACAATCAAAAGAGGGAATCTCCATCACCCAAAGGAAGTACACCAAGGAACTACTCAAAAGATTTGGAATGAAGAACTGCAAACCAATTGGCACACCAATGAGTCCCTCATGTAAGCTTGACAAGGATGATGAAGGTAAATGTGTAGACTTAAAATACTATAGAGGTATGATTGGCTCATTATTATATTTAACTGCAAGTAGGCCTGATATCATGTTTAGTGTTTGTTTATGTGCTAGATATCAATCTAATCCTAAAGAATCTCATTTGAATGCTGTTAAAAGAATCCTTAGATACTTAAATGGTACTCAAACTCTAGGGTTATGGTACTCTAAGGACTCACAAATTGATTTATTAGGATATTCAGATACTGATTTTGCTGGATGTAAATTAGATAGAAAAAGCACAAGTGGAACTTGCCAATTTCTTGGAGTTAACCTAATCTCATGGTTTAGCAAGAAACAAAATTCGGTGGTACTGTCTACGGCTGAGGCCGAATACATTGCAGCCGGAAGTTGTTGTGCTCAAATCTTGTGGATTAAGCAACAACTCGAAGACTTTGGAATCAAACTTAATGAAATACCAATAAGATGTGACAACACAAGTGCCATAAATCTATCTAAAAATCTAATTCAACACTCAAGATCCAAACATATTGAAATAAGACATCATTTTATAAGAGAACATGTTCAAAACAAAAATATAATTCTTGAATATGTTTGCACTGAAAATCAATTAGCTGATATCTTTACAAAGGCCCTTAGTGAGGATAGATTATGTGAAATTAGGAGAAATCTAGGAATTCTAGATCTATATGCCTAAATTTTTCTCAATTTTCAAGAATTGATGTCAAAAATTCTTAGAGCTCAATTTTCAACATCTATCCTGGTCCCAAAAGCTCAAGTTTATCATTCTAAAAACTTATCTTTGAGCAAAACTCCTTCTCCCAAAATTTCAAATTTTTCTGGAATTTATTCACATTTTTTCTGAATTTCTGAACTTCATGAGTCGACCCCCATGAGTCGACTCAATGGCAAACTTGTTATTTCCTCAAACTTCCCACGGGCTCATTATTTTTATAAGGGACCCTGTTCGTGAGACGACTCATCTTCTCATCTTCTTCCTTCCAAAAGCCGACTTCTCCAATTCCTTTTGCTCCAAATCCAAGGATTTAGTTCGAGGCACCTCTCCCTCCTCCTCTCCACCAAAAATTGCCACCTTGGAAAGGGATTTTCTGTGCTTTCTCTCATTGTTTGGCACGGTCGGAGTGTGCCCTAGCATTCCACCGTTCTTCCCAAATCCACTTCTTTTCTCCACCAAAATCCCTCTTCACTCTCTTGTGATCCCTCCACTCATTCACTTGTTCCTCCAAGTCTCCTTGCTTGCTACTGTAGTGAATATGGCTCCGAAGATGAAGCTCCCACAAAGAAGAAAGTCGGTCCATGAGCTAGAAGAAAATGTCTGGAGAAAAAGGCAAGCTGCTCAGTCCTCCACTGCTCCCACTCCGGCTTCTGTGTCAGCTCAAGGTCCTTCTCAATCCTTCCTAAGCCCCAGTAAGAATCCTCTATCTGATAGAAAAGTTGAAACCGGGAAGAATATAGATTTTCGGTTCTTTGAAAAAGAGGGTTTTACATTTGCAACCAAGATTAAAAACCAAGGATGGGGTTTCTACTGCTCCTTTAAGGAAGTCACCTATGTTGACCTAGTTAGAGAATTCTACCAGAATCTACATTATGAAAATGGGTCAGTGACTTCAACAGTCAAGGGGATTGATATTTGCTTGGATTCTAGCATATTGGGAGAAATACTTCAGTTGCCTAGTGAGGGTTACTCTTATATGGAACTCCCAGTAAAAGAAGAGGGGATCAGAGTTATTCTAGGGGAAACTTTTTCAGGAAGTTTAAATAAATTGGAAGCAAAGAATTTGTCCATTGAGATGAGGATCCTACATCAGATGGTAACGAAGCTCTTCTTTCCTAGGAGTGGTAGGCATGATTTGCTTTCCAGCAGAGATGTATGTATCATGTTTCATGTCATCACTCAGACCCCCCTGAACCTCCCTGCACTTATGATAGAGGCCATGAGAGAGACTTTGAACAGATCCAAGGCACACTTGCCTTTTGGTATGGCCCTTACTCGAGTATTTAGGAGGTTTGGAGTTAGCTGTGAGGGGGAGGCATCTACTAAGCTCTCTCATGTGGACACTTTCAACCAACACACCCTGCACCGAATGGGATTTACAAAGATTGATGGTGTTTGGATCAAGGGATCTGAGGAGAGAGCTGAAGAGAGAGCTGGGGAGGGAACTGAAGATAGAGCTGAAGAGAGAATTGAAGACAGAGCTGAAGAAGAAGGTCCATCATCTCCTATCCATGACTTCAGGGCAGCATCACCAAATATCCAGTTCATTCCTGATACAGAGGCTGGCCCTTCAAAGTTCACTAGGATGCCCACACCAGTGTATCAGCCAGAGAGCAGAGCATCTCAATCAGAGTTCAGACTGGCTGACGATCAGATCGAGCAGATATCACAGCGTGTGGCCTCTTTGCTATCTAGTCAGTGGAGCAGTACTACTTTTGCACCAGGAGCCACTTCTTCTGATCAGACCATGACTCCCCACATATCCACTGTATTTCAGATGATATCAGATCAGTCCATCCGGATTCAGCAGCTTGAAGACACCGTCTGGAGACTGACTGGCAGAGTTCTTGACTTGCAGGGGCAAGTCCTTGCTTTGGCCCATCCTCAGCCACAGGAGTCCACTATTGAGGTCACAGACCTCACTGCAGAGGCTGGCAGGCTCAGAGGAGCACTGAAGGGTGGATATGAGTTACTGAGGAAAGAGATCCGAGGATCGAGTGAGCATGCAACCACTCAGTTCACTGCTCTACTTCAGTCTGTTTCCAGAGCACTGAACGTACTTGATTCCATCAGACTCACCCTTTCTGTTCAGTCCTTAGCCTCTCAGCGTTCTCAGCCTCCCAGTTCATCTCGCTCTCCTGCTCGTGCCAGAGGCAGACGGGGTAGAGGACGCACTTCTGATCCATCAGCTTCTCATCCCATATCTGATGACTCCGATCCATGACTTGTCTTGATCATTACTAGATCCTAGGTGTTAGTGTCTTGTTCTAGGATCTGTATTTTGGGGCCATGTATTGACAATTAGCTGGTTGACTTTTATATTATGAACTATGTATTGAAACAATTATGGTTTTATGGTATCATCTTTTACTTATATTTCTACCTTTTGTAATGATGTCGATCATATTTTGGTTATATATGTTCTCCTTGTTGAAATATTGTCTTCTCTTTGTTGTTGTTTGCTGTTAATAATTGCTGTATTAAGGGGGAGCAAACATCTGTGATAAACTCTAAAGGGGGAGAAATTAAAGAATGTTTCAGAAAAAAGAGGAGTTAACCATGTTTGATGATGTCAAAAAGGGGGAGAAATTAAACAAAAATTAAAGAAAAAGCAATCCATCAAAAGCAAAACCATAAATTATGAGCAATTAAAGAAAAAGCAACCCATCAAAAGCAAAACTACAAATTATAAGAAATTAATGAATGAATTGGAGAATTTAAAGAACAATATCAATAGTACAATGCAAATAAGTAACTTTTAAATTACTTCTTTACATATGCTCTGATTTGCTTTAAAAATTTTAAATATGCTCTGATATACTTCAAAATTCCAACTTGCTCTGATATATCTTTTGAAATTTTATTTACCTTGATACATCTTAAGAAATTTAACTAACTCTGATACATCTTAAATTTTTTTTTAACTTGCTCTGATACATTGTAAAATTTTCTCTGATAACATTGTAAAATTATTTTTCTTGCTCTGATACATTGCAAAATTTATTTTTCTCTTACTCTGATACATCTTAAACTCAAAATGATCTAATACACTTTTCAAATCAACTCTTAAACATGCTTTGGCACACATAATTATTTTTTGTATCAAAAGCAATTAAAGCACATAAGTATTTTTTGCTTTGATGCTAAAACTAAAATCAAATGAGAATGAGCAAATTTTCAAAATACAGCTTGCTCTGATAACAAAAACAAGTTTTCTGCTCTAACACCAAAATCACATAATCCAATGAGCATATCTTCAAATCTTTAAAAAAATGGACAAACTATTTTTGCATATGACCATTTATATCACATGCCAAAAGAATCATACTCTTTTCAAGCATATACACCTATAATGCATTCTTTTGAAATTAATGCATTCACATAAATGCTTTTGTTCAAGTGTTTTGTCATCATCAAAAAGGGAGAGATTGTTGCTCCTAGATTGATTTTGATGATTACAAAGCAGATTGAAGGGATACAAATATTTTTAATTGAAAAAGTCTTTATGCTCTTCAGGGGCAAAATCATAATTTTACTAAAATCCTGATTTGATAGTACCATTGGGTAGAACAAATGATTTGTAATCTATTGGTGAAAATTTCATTATTTTTGGACTTATATTTTTGAAGTTATGAATGTTTGAAGTGCATGAGTCGACTCATGAGTCAACTCATGGCACTATGAGCTGATTGACATGCAAAAATTTCCCTTGGCACGCTGGATTTTTGGCTTGGCACGACCTGTGAGTCGACTCATGAGTCGACCCACAAGGCATGAGTCGACTCATGAGTCGACCTCTGCTGATTTGGGCCAAAAAAATCCAGAAACCAAATCTCTGATCTTTGCAACAGAGGTCGACTCATGAGTCGACCCCTGAAGCATGAGTCGATTCATGAGTCGACCCTTGCGACGGAAATCGTCCGCAACGGCTAGTTTTTTGCCCATTTTAATTGCCTTCTATGCTCCCTTAGAATGCTCTAATGGCTCTTTTTCTGCCTAAATTGTTTTCTCTTGTTTCTTAAGGCTATAAAAGGTTTCAAAAGGTGAAAAAAAAAAAAATCCAAAAAATATACACGAGGAGATCAACGAAATACACAAAAGAAAAAGAGAGGGGATCCATAATCCACATGAGAGAGACAAGAGATCTACAATATACACGAGAGATTGTGAAAGAGAAAAGCAAGAGTGTTCAAAAGGGCATTCAAGAGTATTCAAAGAGAGGATTTTTCAAGCCTATTTTTCAACCTTGATCAAGAGCTCTTTCAAAGCCTTCAAGAAGTCTTCAAACAAGTTCATCTTCTCCTCAAGCGTTCATTCAACTCTTCATACACCTTGAAGAAATCCAAAAGGGGATTCTTCATTTGAGTAAAGTGTTTTTATTGTTATATTCACTCATTTAAGGAGCTATTCTTGTATTAATTTGTGCTCTAAACTGTCTTACTCTTTGTGAGTAATTGTTCTTGTTTTTGGAGGGTTTCCAAAATAAGGGAAGGTTGATCCGAACCTGAAATCGGAGTGTTTTGGGTTGGCTTGTATCCGGAAAACAAGTGGACTAGCTTGGGATAGCTAGTGTCGGAGTTTCCGACGTTTGTATTCGGGTTGAATACAAGTATAGTGGATTGAAATTCCCAAGTAGGAGCTTGGGGAGTGGATGTAGGTGCAAGGTTGGCACTGAACCACTATAAATCCTTGTGTTTGTGGTGTGCTTTATTGTTTCTCTTTATTTCTTTATTATATCCTTGTATTCTTGCTTTAGGTAATTAATCTTGAATTAAAGTCTTTCTTCTCATTCATCAAGCTTTTAACAAATACTTTTCATAAGTAATTAGTTAAGCTTAAAATTTTTAAAAACCCAATTCACCCCCCCCTCTTGGGTTACATAGCCGGGCAACACATTCTGATCCTCTGATCATCCTTGCAGCTCGGGCACCAACTCCTTGCCAACATCGAGATGACAAACAAGGCAGTGGAAGGTCAGCAGGCCGAGGCTGCCCGCCTTAAGGAAATGGCCCTCGAGGCGGCCAATCTTTGAGAGGCGCTTGAGAGAGAGAGACAGACCTCGACGGAACAGAAGGCCGCCCTGTAGGAGATGGTGAGGAGGGCAGAGGTCGAGGTTGCCAATATGGTGGAGTAGATTCCGACCCTGGTCTCGGAGGCCAGGGGTCAAGCGGTGGAGGAGTTCAAGGCTTCCACAGAAATGAAGAAGTTGAAGGTTGAGTTCGGCCAAGCCTCATTCAACAAAGGGTTCGAGCTCTGTCAGGAGAAGATGGTCGTAAAATTCTCCGAGCTTGACCTCAGCTTCTTGGATGAGGCATCCGAGGATGAAGCCGGACCCTCCACCACCGTCGCAGCCACCGCGGACCACCCCCAGAGGTGCCGAGCCCCTCTGTTGATCCAGAGGTCCAAGACCTCTAACCTTGTACTCCTCTTTTGTTGCCATTTTTCTTCTTTCCTTTATCTTCAAGAAACATTTAGTCAATAAAATTGGTCTCCTCCTTGTGGGGGACTTTTCTTCTCCTCTTTTTCTTTCTTTCTTTCTTCTTCTTTGTAATGAGCTGCGTCTTAACGCGTTGACCTCCCGATGGCAGCGCCCTGCCGAAGCGCTTCCCTTGCCTTAGGGGATTCCGCTGAAGTCCATGATCCAGCGCCTGAAGAAGGAGGTTCTTCATTTAACAAAAAGATCGAAGAAGATGGAAGGCGAACTCCACAGGTTGAGGGAGAGCCACTCTGAAGCCACCGTGGAGGCCACCCACTTTCGAAATCTTCACGTGGGGATCATGGAGTATAGCCGGAGGAAGGCGAACTTTGAGAAGGAGCTTGAGGAACACAAGAAGCATGCCAGCGACCAAATTTGGGCCCAAGCTGCCAAGATCAGTTCTCTCAGGGTGGAACTGTCAGCTGTCCAGGAGAGGATTGGCCAGTTGGAGGAAAGTTCATCCCGGCTTTTGGCTCAGGCCGACAGCGACTGGGAGTGGTCGAAGAAGGTCTCCGACCTACAGCAGCAGCTCCAGGATGCCAAGACGAGCTACGATGCGTACCGGGCCGGCTGGCGCAAGCAGGTGGACGAATGCAAGGGGAGGCTCCGGATGGCGACCGACGAGGTTGCCCGCCTTCGAAGGCAGCTAACTGAGGGGGCTCAATCTGCCTCCGCTCGAGATTCCGACGAACTCCAATCCCTGAGGAGGACCGCAGAAGAACTATCCATCACTCTTAGGGAGGGGAAGGCCGAGCTGTAGCAATTGAAGATCCAGCTGGTATGCGAGCAGCAGGCCGTCAAGGATGCGGAGGTGGAATCTGAGGTCCTGAGAGAAAGGCATCGAGAGGCGGAGAACGAAAGCCAGCAATTTCATCGAAGATACATGGAGATATTAATGAGAGAGAGAGAATTGGAAGCAGAAGTCGAACGTTTGAGGGGTTCCCTGGCGAGGGTCGAAGCCGAAAGTTCGAGGTCGGAGGGAGTCGGGCCCCCTTAGGGCTCTTTTTGTCCTTCCGTCTTCCCATGTATATATTTTTTCTTTTGTTATTTTGTCTTGTTCTTGTTGTTTTGCTTTTCTTTCTTTAGCCTGCTGGGCTTTGTAGTGTATATTTTGTGAATGAAATGAAAAGAAAATTTTGTGTTACCTCGTCCACGTATTGCATTAAATCGTCGTCCGCCGAACATTTTTTGTCTCTTGACTTGTTCGACGTTGGTGTCGTTCGGAGGTGCCCAGTCGTCGCCACGTTGATTTGCTTTTCTTGTCGTCCATGGCCGTAGGCTTGAGCTCAAGGTCTGAACTTCGCATTACCTTGAAGGGGTCATTATTTTTTTGGCCCGTGTCGAGAGCCTTCTTAGAGACCGGAGATGTTCGGTAGGAGCTCCCGTCTTTGTTGAGATGAAGTCCCCTATGTTTTTGGTGTAGTTTATTTTTCATTTATTGTCGATGTAGTTTGTCGCTTTTCTTTTTGATTTTCCTCCTCTTTTCTGAGTGAGGGTCCTCCCCTCGCTTTTTGCGGGGTCGCGTAGAGGTATAGAGGTGCCATCGAGGAGACTTTTCCCTTTATCTGATCATGTTGGGCGATCGGATTTTTGTCATCGTCAGGATGAGGTCCTCCTTCTATTCTTGACGTTGTCGATCTCAGTTCAGGTTAGGATGAGGTTCTCCTTCTGTTCCCAATGGGGCTGTGGGGGCACATAAAGGTCGTTGCGAGGGCCTCTCCCTCCATCCGATCTAAAAGAATCGGATCTTCAATTTTGCTCATGTCAGGACGAGGTTTTTCTCCTGTTCCTAACATAGCTGTGGGGGCACATTAGGGTGTTGTAGGGCCTTTCCCCCCATCCGATCTAAATGAATCGGGCCTTTGACTTTGCTCATGTTAGGGTGAGGTTCTCCTCCTGTCCCTAACATAGCTGTGGGGGAGCATAAGGACGTTGTAGGGCCTCTCTCTCCATCTGGTCTAAAAGAACCGGGCCTTTGACTTTGCTCATGTTAGGGCAAGGTTCTCCTCCTGTTCCTAACATGGCTGTGGGGGCGCGTAAGGGCATTGTAGGGCCTCTCCCCCCATCCGATCTAAAAGAACCGGGCCTTTGACTTTGCCTACGTTAGGGCGAGGTTCTCCTCCTGTCCCTAACATGGCCCTGTGGGCACTCAAGGGTCGTTATATGGATCTCTCCCCCGATCTGATCTTAAAAAAAAATCGGACTTTCATTTTGCTCATGTTAGGATGAGGTTCTCCTCCTGTTCCTAACATGACCATGGGGGCACTCAAGGACCGTTATATGGGCCTCTCCCCTGATCCGATTTTAAAATAATCGGACTTTCATTTTGCTCTTGTTAGGATGAGGTTCTCCTCCTGTTCCTAACATGACCTTGTTTTAATTGTTTGAAGGGGTTATCCCTAGTCGTAACAAGTCCATGCCAAAAGGAAAAGACATGCAAAGTCGAAAGGAATTTTGATTCAAAGCAAAGCCGTGAGTAGTATATTTACAGGTTTCTCGAGTCCCATGGTCGTGGAAGGTCTGCTCCTCCTTGAGGCCCTCCGGTGATGGAGTCGATGGTCCCGATTGGAGGCCGATCCCCGAGCTGCTCCTCCCTTCTTGGCGGTTCAGGTTGCGGCAGGGCCCTTGGCCGATCTTCTCTATCCTCAGGCCGGCATCGAATGAACCTATCGAGTCAACCTCGCCGGATGAGCTCCTCGATCTCGTCTCAAAGCTGGATACATTCCTCCATGTCGTGGTCGTGGTCGCGATGGTAGAGGTAGAACTTGTTCAGGTTGTGCTTTTCGGGGTGTGTGCGCATCCTCTCTGGCCTAGGGAGCTGCTCTCTGACCTCCATTAGCACCTAAGTTTTCGAGGCATTGAGGGGGGCATAGTTGCGGAATCTTCCCGACGGAGAAACCCGCCAAACTCTATTGTCCGAACTTCTCTGCCTATGTACCCGGAGAGGAGTATGGACACGCTTGTGCCCGGGAGGAGTTCGAGAACGTGGCTGAGCTTCTCTCGACCCTTTTTCGACTGCGGGCTTACTCGGGTCTCCCGCCTGCCACTCCCTCGCAGTCTCCTCATCCTTCATTTTGAAGGCTTCTTTCGCTCGAGCGTACCCTTCGGCCCGAGCCAACAGATCAGCAAAATCTCTGGGGTACTTCTTCTCCAGGGAGAACAAAAGGTCATTCTTCTGGAGGCCGCCCTTCAGAGCAGCCATTGCTACCGATTGGTCCAAGTTCCGGACCTCCAGCGCGATGACATTGAAACGGTTGATGTAGGCTCGAATGGACTCCCCCTCCCTCTGCTTGATATTGATGAGAGACTCCGAACCCTTCCGGGGGCGTCGGCTGCTAATAAAATGGGCCACAAATTGATGGCTCATCTGATCGAAGAAAAAGATGGTACCCGACTTCAGTGTCGAGTACCAGTTTCTCGCCGCTCCCTTCAAGGTGGATGGGAAGGCTCGGCATAGAATGGTATCGGGTGCGCCATGAAGTAGCATCATCGTCCGGAAGGCCTCCAGATGATCAACTGGATCCGAAGTCCCATCGTAGCTTTCAAACTAGGGGAGTTTGAAGTTTGGCAGAATCGGTTCCTACATGATCATTTGAGAAAAGGGAGGGTCAGTGCAAATATCCTCACCATAAGTGGGGGGAGCGTGGCGGAGTTCTTTAATCCGTCGGTTCATCTCCTGGAGCCTCCGATCCAGGAAATCCTCTCGACTACAGGTCTCGAGGGTCCTCTGGTAGAATGGGGGTAGAGATCTTCCAGGGGTGGAGTCGGGATCCGATGAGGGCTCTCCACCCTCGGAATCATCTTTCCAAGAAAGACGGGGCGGCTGGCCCAAGTGGCCCGCCCTACCACCGAATTCTGGCATTCCAGTGATGCTCTTTCCAGGCGCACTGATGCCTGCGGCTGCTGCTGCTGTATGGCCTACACAGCTTCAGTGAGGCCTCTGACCTGCTGCGCCAGCAGGTCAAATTGCTTTGCGCCAACCGTCGTTGCTAGAGGGGGAGGAGGAGGCTGGAAAACTGAAGGTGATGTCGGAGCCTGAGATCTGATCATGGAGGCCGTGGATCGTCGTGTGGACGCCCTGTGGGGAGGCATCGGGCAAAGACCTAGTGGAGGAAGGAGGAGAGGATGCCGGAAAAGATGCCCGGGGGTGGTCTCATTGAGCGCTCCTTTAAGAATAAGGATACTGTGAAGACACAGGCCCCTTCCTCTAGCGCCAATCCTGTTGGTGCAAAAATCTACCTGCGCCGGAGAAGCTGGAGTCGAGGGAGTCGCGGTCGCCGTCGGGACCTGTAAAAGAAGTCTAAACCGGAGGTGGGGTTGCTCCGGCAAGACCCTCTGATGCTCAAGTCAGTTCTCTACCTCAACAAGAATGGAGTGCTCGAATAAAAATTTTAGCTGAGTTTCAAGATAAAAAATGAGAGCTTAGAGAATAACGTATCTGGGGTCTCTCCTTTTATAGGCGGAGGGAGCAACAGACTGATAGCGACGTTTATAACCGTCCGACAGTGGGCTACCCATGGTCAGGAGGAGTTTGTTGCGAAGAGTAGTGGAGTGGAATCGTGGCTATCATCGGGACACGCCATGTGGGGTCTGTCGCAAGGGGTGGAGCGGCGTCCGTTGTCGCGACTTGCCAGAGGATGGAGGAATCGCGTAGTATCCATCGTAGGGAGTGGAGCAGGATCATGGCCATTATTGTGGTCTGCTAGGGAGTGATGGAACCGCATAAAATCCATCCCAGGAAGTGGAGCAGAGTTGTGGCCGTTGCTGTGGCCTACTAGAGGGTCCAGGCTTATCGGCCGAAGTCCGGCTGGAGTGTCTGGCAGAGAGGGGTGGCTAATTGCCCGTTTGAGAGGAACTCAGAGTCCTGCTCTCGTGGGAGTTCGGACGAAGTCTTCCTTCAGTTGAAGTTGGAGACGAGATCTGGCTCCCGTAGGAGCCCGGGCGAAGTCTACCTGCAATCAAAGTCAGGGGCGAAGTCCGGCTCCCTTAGGAGTCCGGACGAAGTTTACCAGCAGTCGGGGTCGTGGACGGAGCCCAACTTTCGTAGGAGTCTGGGCGAAGCCTTCCCACAGTCGAGATCGAGGACGAGATCTAGCTCCCATAGGAGTCCGGGTTGAGTTTTCCTGCAATTAGAGTTGTGGGTGAAGTCCGGCTCCCGTAGGAGTCCGAACGAATTTTACCTGTAAACGAAGTCGTGGGCGGAGCCTGACTCCCGTAGGAGTCTGGGCGAAGTCCACCTGCAGATGGAGTCAGGGATGGAGCCCAGCTCCCGTAGGAGTCCGGGCGAAGCCTTCCCGCAGTCGAGGTCGGGGATGAGATCCAGCTCTCGTAGGAGTTCGAGCTGAGTCTTCTTACAATTAGAGTTGTGGGTGAAGTCCGGTTCCCATAGGAGTCCGAACGAAGTTTACCTGTAAGCAAAGTCATGGGCGAAGCCCGACTCCCATAGGAGTCCGGGCGAAGTCCGCCTGCAGCCGAAGTCGGGGATGAGGTCCGGCTCCCGTAGGAGTCCGGGCGGAGTCTTCCCGCAGCTGGAGTTGGAGATAAAATCTAGCTCCCGTAGGAGCCCGGGCGAAGTCCACCTGCAATCAGAGTCAGGGACGAAGTTTGGCTCCCTTAGGAGTCCGGACGAAGTTTACCAGCAGTCGGGGTCGAGGACGGAGCCCAGCTCCCGTAGGAGTCCGGGCGAAGCCTTCCCGTAGTCGAGATCAGGGATGAGATCCGACTCCCGTAGGAGTCCGGACTGAGTCTTCCTACAATTAGAGTTGTGGGTGAAGTCCGGCTCCCGTAGGAGTCTGAACGAAGTTTATCTATAAGCGAAGTCATGGGCGGAGCCTGGCTCTCGTAGGAGTCCGGGCGAAGTCCGCCTGCAGCCAGAGTCAGGGATGAGGTCCGGCTCCCGTAGGAGTCCGGGCGGAGTCTTCCCGCAGTTGGAGCTGGAGACGAGATCTGACTCCCGTAGGAGCCCGGGCAAAGTCCACCTGCAATCAGAGTCAGGGACGAAGTCCGGCTCCCTTAGGAGTCCGGACGAAGTTTACCTGCAGTTGGGGTCGAGGATGAAGCCCAGCTCCCGTAGGAGTCTGGGCGAAGCCTTCCCGCAGTCGAGGTCGGGGACGAGGTCCGGCTCCCGTAGGAGTCCGGGTGGAGTCTTCCCGCAGCTGGAGCTGGAGACGAGATCTGGCTCCCGTAGGAGCCCGGGCGAAGTCCACCTGCAATCAGAGTCTGGGACGAAGTCCGGCTCCCTTAGGAGTCCGGATGAAGTTTACCAGCAGTCGGGGTCGAGGACGGAGCCCAGCTCCCGTAGGAGTCCGGGTGAAGCCTTCCCGCAGTCAAGATTGGGGACGAGATCTTGCTCCCGTAGGAGTCTGAGCTGAGTCTTCCTGTAATTAGAGTTGTGGGTGAAGTCCGGCTCCCGTAGGAGTCCGAACGAAGTTTACCTATAAGCAAAGTCGTGGGCGGAGCCCGGCTCCCGTAGGAGTCCGGGCGAAGTTCGCCTGCAGCCGGAGTCAGGGATGAGGTCTGGCTCCCGTAGGAGTCCGGGTGGAGTCTTCCAGTAGTGGAGCTGGAGACGAGATCTGGCTCCCGTAGGAGCTCGGGCGAAGTCCATCTGTAATCAGAGTCTGGGACGAAGTCTGGCTCCCGTAGGAGCTCGGGCGAAGTCCACCTGCAATCAGAGTCTGGGACGAAGTCCGGCTCCCTTAGGAGTCCGGATGAAGTTTACCAGCAATCGGGGTCGAGGATGAAGCCCAGCTCCCGTAGGAGTCCGAGCGAAGCCTTCCTGCAGTCAAGGTTGGGGATGAGGTCCGGCTCCCGTAGGAGTCTGGATGAAATCTGGTAGTTGTAGGAATCTACCGTTGGAGGAGTTCAGCCGTTGACGAAGTCCGGGGTAGTTCGGATTGGAGTTGAACCTGGCTGGAAGAAGTCTGGAAGGGATTCGGGGAGCAGCTGATAGTCGTAGAAAGTTGGCAGGCGGCGAAGCTTAGTGAGCACTTGGGGCAGCTTAATAGATGACTAGGGGAACTCATGTTGAAGGAGCTCGGGTGGCGCAGTGGGAGTTCGTCCGTCGGGGGAATTCAGTCAGCACTGTGGGAATTCGGCTGTCGGAGAAGTCCGAAGAGATACCATCTGCGATCAAAAGCTGGAGGAGTCCTGGGAGGGTCTATCCTGTCAAGAACTTCGGCTGAGGGTATTTTACACCCAACAGCATACATGATAGATCCCACTGTCGAAGCATATGGAATCCTACCCATACGCTCTCTCTCTTGAGGTGTTCTTGGATAATCTCTCTTTGAGAGAAAAATTCCATGGCCTATCGAAAAATAGCCTTTCTTGGAATTCTCCATACTGAACCTCTTCAGTATAGTATCAATGTACGTGGACTGAGATAAACCAAGCAACCTTTTAGATCTATCCCTATAGATCCTCATCCCTGAGATGTAGGAATCTTCTCCCAAATCCTTCATGGAGAACTGTGACGACAGCCAAATCTTTATTCCCTGTAATGCAGCGACATCATTCTCGATTAAGAGAATGTCATCCACATACAATATAAGAAATACTACTACTGGATCATTAGCCCACTTATAAATGCATGGCTCTTCTCTATTCTTAACGAAGCCATACGTCTTGATCGTCCTATCAAAATGTATGTTCCAACTTCGGGATGCCTGCTTAAGTCCATAAATGGACCTCTATAGTCTGCACACCTTAGACTCATCAGTGGATGTGAATCTTTCAGGTTGTATCATATACACCTCTTCATCCAGCTCTCCGTTTAGGAAAACTGTCTTCACATCCATCTGCCAGATTTCATAGTCCAGATGGGCAACTATCACAAGCATAATCCGAATAGATTTGAGCATTGCCACAAGGAAAAATGTCTCGTCATAGTCTATACCATAACGTTGATGATATCCCTTGGCAACTAGATGGGCTTTATAGGTTTTCACCTTTCCGTTTGCGCCCCTCTTACTCTTGAAGACCCACTTACACCCTATGGGTTTTACTCCTTCGGGTGGGTCAACCAATGTCCACACATCATTGACCTTCATGGACTCCATTTCAGATTTCATGGCTTCTAGCCATTTCTCAGAGTCGGGTCTCTGCATTGCATCCATGTAGGTGATCGGATCCTCATCGTTTTCATCAAGTTCGATAGGATCATCATCTCGGATCAAGAAACCATAGTATCTGTCCGGTTGATGTGGTACTCTACCAGATCACCTTAAGGGTGCTTGAACAATGGGCTCCGGATCTGATCTAATCATATCTGGTTCAGGTTCAGCAACTTGTGTCAGTTTTTCCACCTACCGAACTTCGTCAAGTTCAATCTTAGAGGCAACAGTCCCTTCACCAAAGAACTCCTTTTCCAAAAAGATTGTCTTAAGGCTGACAAACACTTTTTGCTCATCAGCTAGATAGAAGTAATACCTTTTGGTCTCTTTTGGGTACCCTATAAAATTACACTTGTCCGACCTAGGTCGAAGCTTGTCCATAATTAAACGTTTAACATAAGCCGGACACCCCCAAACCCTAAGGTGCGAGAGTACTAGCTTACGTCCTATCCATATCTCATATGGCATTTTGGTTACAGACTTACTCGGAACTCTATTTAGAAGGTAACAAGCCGATTCGAGCACATATCTCCAGAGGAAGATTGGCAGACCAGCAAATTCCATCATGGATCGAACCATGTCCAACGAGGTCTGATTTCTCCTTTCAGATACACCATTATGTTGTGGTGTTCCAAGAGGAGTCCACTGAGAGAGAATCCCATTCTCCCCAAGATATGTCAGAAAATCATTGGAAAGGTATTCACCTCCTCGATCAGATCGAAAAATTTTAATACACTTTCTAGTTTATTTTTCTACCTCATTTCGGAATAGTTTGAACATTTCAAACAACTTCGACTTATGCTTCATTAAATAGACATACCCATACCTCGATTGGTCATCTGTGAAGGTTATGAAGTAGAAATATCCACCTTTTGCACTTGAGCTCATGGGTCCACATACATCAGAGTGTACCAGACCCAAGAGTTCACTGGCTCGCTCACCTTTTCCAGTAAAAGGTGATTTGGTCATTTTACCAAGAAGACAGGACTCACAGGTTGGAAGTGATTCACAATCACCTACTTCAAGAATTTCTTCTTGAGCCAACTTGTTTATCCTGTTCTTATTGATATGACCTAGCCTACAGTGCCAAAGGTAGACTTCTGACATATTATCTATTCTAGGGCATTTACTGGAGGTTTGAACCACATTAACAGATTATGATAGAAAGTAAATTTCATTATTAAGTTGTCCAACAAACATTGTAACACCATTCAAAATGATATTGCAAACGTTTTCTTTTATTAAAAATTGATAACCGTTCATGGCCAAAAGGCCTACAGAAATAATATTTAATAAAAAACTTGGACAATAGTGAGATTCACTCAGAATTATATTTCGAGAATTGATTACAAGGTTCATGATTCCTAATGCTAGAACTGAAACTTTGCTTCCATCTCCAACATTCAAAAATCTCTCACCTTCATCAAATCTCCTACTGACTTGTAGACCCTGCATCGAATTACAAATATGATAAGGGCTTCCGGTATCCAATACCTAGGCAGTAGTATCACAAATGAAAAAGTTACAAGGTGTTATCATATAAGTACCTTGCTTCTTCTTCGGCCTGTTCGGGTCCAGTGAGGCAATGTATAGAGAACAATTCCACTTCCAGTGCCCCTGCTTCTTGCAAAAGAAGCACTCCGTCTGGCTCTGGTCGGGCTTGTGCTTCTTGGTCTGACCATGTGCAGACATCCCAGCATGCGGTTGCACCTTCTTATTCTTCTTCTTCTTGTTCTTCTTCCCTTTCTTAAAGGGTCGACGACCAGAAGAAGACCCTCCCACAATATTTACCGACTCCTTATGGAGCTGGTGATCCTTCTCAAAGTTCTGCAGCAACCCCAATAAGCCGTGGTAGTTCACTGCAGGCTTTGTCATCCGAAAATGAGTAAGGAAGGGGAGGAAAGACTTGGACAATGAATTAAGGATCGCATCCTTACCGAGCTACTCGTGCAAGGGAAAGCCCAGTTTACTTAGGCGCTCAATCATTTCGATCATGTACAGTACATGATCAGTGACTGAGGCTCCATCCCTCATCCGAGCATTGAAAATGGCACAACTAGTATTGTGCCTTTCAACGTCGTCAGGCATGCCAAAAGAGTTGTTCAACATTTGAAGCATCTCCTATGGCTGGGCATTCTCAAACCTGCGGCTGAACTCATCATTCATTGCCGCCAGCATAATGCACCGAACGGTGGTGCGGTCATTGAACCACTTCTGATAAGTGTCTCGGACTGTCCCTCTAACGTTCGGGGCTGGCTCCTCAGGTGTCGGATCCGTTACTACATAAAGGATCCGCTCATGCTCAAGGATGATTTTTAATTTTCAATACCAGCTATCAAAATTAGGTCCCATGAGCTTGTCATTATCTAATAATGACCGGAGGGATAGGGTAGTGGCCATAGCTGCATAAAGAAAAACCAGACCTCTATTAGTATATAAATTATAAATACTAAAGACTTGGACTTTAGTCTAAAGTTTCTCCTAGTATTTTTATGAACTGGTAGCCTCAACCTCCAATTCGAGGACTTACTTTAATTCCTTAGTGGGTACTAGAATCTACACAGACTACACACGAACCCAACTTTGGTTGGTCAACCCATGTGCATCTATGGGTAGGTTCATAACCAGTTGTTTCTCTAAACAACTTCTAGTAATTGATTTTGCCCCAGAACCTAATCGGTAGGCTTTGGCCTCCACTGAAAAGATCTAGTTAGGTCCAACCATTAACATGATTTGATTTGGTGAATCGGACCAATAAATGATCAGGTCTGACTTTGGTCGGCCAACCTGATCACCATCAGAAAGACTCAAACCAAATTATCATATTATGAATGATAATTCCATTAGTCAATAAGCACCAGGCCTTTGGGCCTCTAATGATTATTAAACTAATGGACTTATTATCACTCACTTAATGGGAGGCTATGACTTAGTTATCAATATAACTTAATCATTTTTAGGGACCTAATAATTTTTGAGGATTTTATTAAAGAATAGATGAGAAGAAAATATCCAGCCAATTTCAATCCTCCCACTGACTTCACCAAGTCAGATTAAAAAAGATTTAATTAAAGCTGGCATTAGAAGCACCTAAATCAGTTAAATTGATTTACCTAATGACATGGGTGAGCCCTAATCACCTAGTGATCTAATCAAAATCTAATTCACCAGGTTGGCCAGATAAGTGAGATCAGTGGTGGGGATAAGCCATTAACTCATCAGAGATCGAATCACTACGAGTAGCTCCCGCTTAAAAACCACTGGTCAAACTGCCAAACTTATCTTAGACACCAATCGGTTCATTAGTTTTAATTTGATCAACTTAGTAAATAGGGTTCCATCGCATAGCCATGAATTAAGTCTATCTTGGTCTAGTTAAAGACATGGACCCATTCAACTACAACTATTGGAGTTGAGTCTAGAGTATCCTTGACCTAATCTAATTCAACTTTTGATTAGATTTGACCAATTACTCTAATTTAATCCATTTCTTTAAGCTAACCTTAGGTCTAACCCAATTATGGACCTAATCCATCTAACCCATTGACCCACAAGTTTATGCAATTATCTTAGATCTTAATTCATAATTCTAGACCTACTAGACAACACTTAATTCTTTTAATTAAGTATTTGGGCTGATGGGTCAAGGTTTGGCATTTCGAAAATAATTTTCAAATTTGAAAGGTTTTATTTTTTTGTTCACCAAATATGTTGACTCATTTCACAAATAGATCAGCACATTTCATAAATAGCAATCCTATTACTAATTACATAATAGAAAATAATTTAATCAAAATAAATCATGAATATTCTTTTAGATCTAATCTAACACATTCATGACAAATTTTATAATTGAACCTTTACATCTTAATTTCTTTCGCTGCTTTATCTGTATGGGATATAATTACAGCGACACCCCTACCGCCATAGGAGACCCCATCGAATGGGAGGAGAGGGCCTTTAAACCCTACTTATCTCCTATGACCGGACGGCCATGGCAACCAACCCAATTCGATTACTTGCTACTTGGATCAAGTATATCTAAATATACCAATTTTAAAATTTAAAATTTAAAATTTAAATTTTAAATTTTAAATTTTGAATTTTAAATTTCAAACAAATTTCAAATTTCAAATTTTTGAATTTCAAATTTTGAATTTTAAATTTTAAATTTTAAATTTTAAATTTTAAATTTCAAATTTAAAATTTTAACCAAATTTTAAATTTTAAATTTCAAATTTAAACTTTTAGATTACAACTTAATCTACGCATGCAAATATATATATCATATCTAAGAACCTGCTCTGATACCATTTGTGAGAAATTCAGTGCAGGGGTAAAATGGTAATTTTAAAACTTTTTCAAAATCATGATTTTATAGTAGAAATTATTAATTAATCTAATTAATTAACATGAATTTACCCTACACTAGGATCTAAATATGATATATAGCATACATTCATTTAAATTTGAAATTCAAATTCAAACAGTAAACACTTTACTGTAATGAGTTCAGAACACAATACCTTTGTGCGGGTAGTAAATCGCCGTAATCTGATCATCGTTGGGAGAGTCTGATCATCGCAACGCAGTCACACAGCATGTCTGGCCTCTGCAGATCGTCCACACGAAGCTTCCGATCTAATCGACTCCTCATGAGTGCTAGCTCGTTGTAGAGCCCTTTTGACGGTCGATGCTGATCAAACTCCTTCGATCGATGTCTGTCGATTCTTCAGATACTCCGAATCATCAACAGATATACTTGAGAGGATGTTGAAGATCTTTCTGAGATTTTGTGGGCTCACGACACTCGTAGCTCACTTTCTCACTTCCCGAACCCCAGGCTAAAACTTTAGGGAACTCATCGAAAACCTTGCACCCACTTTTCTTTCTTTTTCTCTTGGAAGGATATGGACTTTCTTCTCATGTACAAGACTTCTCACGCCCCAAAATTTTTCTCCAAAAATCTTCTCTTGCACGCCCCACTCTTCTCCTCCTTTTATATCAACGTCAAACGTCTTATCCAAAAGAAAGGATAAAGATGAGTAATTGCACATTTGAATTCAAATCAAATTTTGAATTCAAATGGACACCAACTCATCCCTTATCCACTAAAGACGTGAGGAGTGGCTTAAATTGTGCAAAGAGTGATTTCATGAGAAATTTTTTCTCATGTAATAAATGGAGCATAAAAAAAGGGATAAGGTGCAAAGATTGATTGCCCATTCAAATTCAAACTTTATTTTGAATTTGAATGGCCAACCAATCATCCTTATCTATTCATATGGCACATTAAAGTGGGGCATGGAGAGGGCTTGGCATGAGGAAATAATTCATGAGAAGTTTCTTCTCATGAATTCAAATGGGTGCAATGGAAGTGAGGTGGCGCATGGAGATTGGGTCAAGGTGGTTTAATTATTTAAACCAACGTAATTGAACCAAATAATTTAGGTCCAATTAGATTAATTTAAACCCAACTAAATTAGACTTAATTAATCTCAATAAAATCTTAATCAAATCAAAAATTGACTAAGCCCAACCCCTGATCAAATCAGGGACCAAACCATCTCGACGATTAGGTCAACTCTTAACCTAATCGGGTCAAACCCAACTGAATCCAATTCAATTGGACTTGATCCAAAAATAATTACTCAATCAAATTGAGTTAATTAGTGATCAAATCACTAATTAAACCTCTCATAAATATTGAGTCCAAATTCGATGGGTAATCGGACATCAGAATTCATCGATATGTAACCCTGATCGAAGAGTCCCAAACCAGTGGGACTCTTGACCCCGGTACCCAAAATGTGTGGGACTCATGATCAGAGAATCTTGATTCTCGATCACAGAGTCTCAGATACGTAGGACTCATAGTCCATGAGCATTAGGACTCTTCATCAGCCATCAGATTAGATAGGAACCTCTAATGTGTGTGACCCCGCAGGTTCGAACCTAAGCCGGTAGCACAGGAATCAATTCCTGTACTAATCAAAGTGACCATTTAGCAATGGTACCCGATGATCGGATAGGTCGAATAGTCACAATCACAACACTCAGAACCTATGTGAATATGGTTACTGTATAATTCATCCTTTTGACCTCTGTGTTTAGGATGACGCAGGGTTAAACTGTCAACCCTGATTAGATCATCCGAATCGTGCTCAACTCAAACAGTCCTATGACTCCTCACAAAGACTACTCTGGCCAAGGTTTTGCTAAATTGAAACATGACTGTACACAGTTTCTGAATTAGAGTGGTCAATCCCATCTTGACACACGCACCGACAAGTTAAGTACTTGACTACACCCAGCAGCCTTCCGTCACTGAATTAGAAATTCAGGTAGTCCAGTGCCTAAGTGCAGTGAGTTGCTTGCAAATCACCATGGCGGTCTCAGATCGGAGGGACATTTATTCCCATATTCCATCGAAGCAAATCTTGACAGCAAAAATAGCTCCGGAGTCGGTCACGTTCAGTGCAGATATACCCTTATATCTCACTTGTATGCCATACCAGTGTCTCCACACTCATTGGTTAAGAGGAAAACCAACGTATATGGCACACAACGACCTATGCTTGATAAATATTGTCATCCTTGGTAACAACGTATCATTTGGTCGTGAACAGATTTAAGGACTAAATGACAAATCCTCCTTTGTCGGGTCTAAATAGTTCTAAGGACTTCACCACAACATAGGAGTTCATTAGAAGATGAAATATTTTATGATGAAAAATATCAAAATAATTTTTATTAATTCATAATTCATGTATATATATAAAAATGAGCACAACCGTCAACAGGCTGACGATTGGCTTTGGGACACTATTCCCAACACCATGACATGTCTCTTGGTCCCTTATATATATGGGACTTCCTATATGGCCTAGCTACTAGGAATTTGGGTGGAAATCAGAGATAAGAGGTATGTGAATTAGTAAAAAATTTGGAAAAAAATTTAAGAAAAAGACAAGGAGAAATTGATTAGCAAAAGTTGTAAGAAGGGTGGTGAGAGAATTAGCAAGTGTTGCTAGTGTGCCCTAGGGTTTGATTTTTCCATGTGTTGGAGTCAAAAATCAAATCCTAAGTTATGAGACATATGAAGAGTGTCTTCTTAGCATGATCCTAGTGCAAGTTTGGAAGCAACTAGACTTTGGTGCGATTGTTCTTTGAGTTCGAAGCTGGCAGTATTCTTGAGAAGATAAGGCTCCGATGGCGCATCAGTGGCCAATTTTTGTGTGGATCACCATTGGAGGGCTTCTGTTTTGGAGTCTCATGGAGATCACCAACATGCCACATTATCATTTTGATGAAAGTAAAAATTTTATCTCTTCTGCATGCTTGTTTTGTTTGGATCGATATCGGCAAGATGATTCTAGGATTTGAGTTTCGGCTCGATAGTTTTATATGTTAAAGCTATTGACTTGTTTGATTTTAAAATTTTAAAAATTACTTTATGCTACATGGTTGAAATCCAACAGTGGTATCAAAGCCACCCTTATCTGATTTGATCAAACAAGTGCAAAGTAGTAGCATAGAATTATTCTTGTTCATATATTGCCAAAAATATTGCTTTGATTTTTAGCATCAATCTTTAAAATAAAAAAAAAATATATTTTTGACTTTATATATACCATGGTTTTAAATTTTAGTTATTAAAATTATAAATTTGTAATAATTTGAATTTTATAATATCATGGTAGTGTGATGCTTAAATCGATACTTGGTTAAGGGTGTTTTGCATGCCTAATACGATTAGGGGTTGCTTTATTATTTCAATTTTTCTTGTCATATGTTATGACTTGAATTGCACCCTTATATGATTTTTGGCATAATTATATGATTACTATTATGATTTGTGATTACATGCTGAATTGCATAATATGTAAAGTATATTTTATATAGTCATAGTTAGGATGTGTCGAGACCAGTTTAAAGATCCGCTTAAAAATTATATTAAGTTGTAATATCGAGATTTACTTTCATATCAAAAGTCGAATTCTTTTGACTAATTGGTGTTGAAAAAAGTGTAAAAGATGATTTTCTCATTAGGTTCGTATGCTAGCCTGACCAACTTTGTTGGTGTCTAAGCAAAGCTAGAGGAGCCTCCCACCTATTGACCTAACCAATTTGATCTTGTTGAATTTTGAACTTAGATTATTCAGTGATATAGACATTACAAGGGCCTGTGGAGAAAATTAGTGAAGGGATAAAATGGTAATTTTAAAATTTTTTCAAAATCACTATTTTACAGTGAAAATTATTAATTAATCTAATTAATTAATAAGAATTTATCCTACGCTAGGATCTAAATATGATATGTAGCATGCATGCATTTTAATTTGAAATTCGAATTTGAACAGTAAACACTTTACTGTAATGTGCTCAGAACACAATACCTTTGTGCGGGTAGTAGATCACTGCAATCTGATCACCGTCGAGAGAGTCTGATCATCACGATGCAGCCACATAGTGTGTTTGGCCTCTACGGATCATCCACATGAAGCTCCCGGTCTGATCGACTCCTTACGAGTGCTAGCTCATTGTAGAGCCCTTTCGACGGTCGATGCTGATCGAACTCCTTCGATCGATATCTGTCGATTCTTTGGATGCTTTGGATTATCAACAGACGTGCTTGAGAGGATGTTGAAGATCTCTCTAAAATTTGGTGGGCTCACGACACTCGTAGCTCACCTTCTCACTTCCCGAACTCCAGGCTGAAACCCTAAAGAACTCACTGAAACCCAGCGCACACTTTTTCTTTCTTTTCTTTTTTTTTCTCTCGAAAGGATATAGACCTTCACCTTGCACACAAGGATTCCTCACATCCAGATTTTCTCTCAAAAATTTTCTTGCACACGCCCCACTCTTCTCCTCCTTTTAAAACAACAACAAATGTCTTATCCACGTGAGAGGATAAAGATGAGTAATTGCACATTTAAATTGAAATCAAAATTTGAATTCAAATGAAAACTAATTTATCCCTATCCACTAAGGGCATGAGAAGAGGAGGGCGTGGCTTAATTTGTGCATGAGTGATTTCATGAGAAACATTTTCTCGTGTAATAAAGGGGTGTTAAAAGAGGATAAGGTCAAGGCACTAAGATTGGTTGCTCATTCAAATTCAAACTTTGTTTTGAATTTGAATAGCCAACCAATCATCCTTATCCACTCATATGGTGCATTAAAGTAGGGTGTGAGGAGGGCTTTGTGTGAGGAAAAATTTATAAGAACTTCCTTCTCATGAATTCAAATGGGCGCAGTGGAAGTGAGGTGGTTTCGGGAGAATGGGTCAAGGTGGTTTCATTATTTAAACCAACCTAATTGAACCAAATAAGTTAGGCCCAATTAGACTAATTTAAATCTAACTTAATTAGGCTTAATTAGGCTCAATAACTGAATTTCTAATTCAGGGATGGAAGGCTTCTGGGCACAGTCAAGTACTTGCGAAGTCAGAGTGTGATCGAGATGGGATTGACCACTCCAAGAGTTGGAGAAGAATGAGTCGCTGTATTTCAATTTAGCAAAACCTTGGCCAGGGTAATCCATTAGATGGATTTGATATTTTGAAATACAATGTGGACAACCTGATCAGAGTTGACAGTTGAACTCTGGGATGTCCTATGATCATTTTGGTCAAGGGGATGAATTATATGAAAACTATATCCGCATGGGTTCTAAGGATGTTGTTCTACACATTCGACCTATCCGGTCGTCGGGTACCATTGCTAGATGGTCACTTCGATTGGTATAGAAATTTATTCCTATGCTACCGACTTAGGTTCGGACCTATGAGGTTACACACATTAGAGTTCATGATCCGATCAGATGGTTGATCAACGATTAAGAATCGTTCTAGGGTTAAATGATCAATACGATTGACATTTAACCCAGTGGAAGTGTTGCTGGAGGATCGATTAGCAATTTAATTACTAATTGGCTTAATTTGATTAAGACAATGGGCTGAGATTAAGTCTAATTAAATATAATTTAATTAAATTTAGTTTGGGCTTGATTGGATCAAGTCCAATTGGTTTATTGGATAAGCCAAGTGCAAGAAAAGACTAGTCCTAGTTCAACTAGGACTTGGGTCAATCTAATTTCTAATTTGATTAAAAAATTAAATCAGATTTAAATCTAATTTAATCTGATTAAATTAGGTTTTTAATTGGGTTAAGATCTATTTTAATTGGGTTGATCTAATTTTGATTTGATTTGGTTTGGGAAACCAAATTAAAACAAGTCATAAGACAGAATCCTAGTAGGACTAGGATTCCACCTTGCGCCACATAATCCTTCTCCATGCCCTCTCTCTTATTCAACGCCAATCTCCACTTATTTTGTGTGACAAAAGCCCTCTCCCAGATTTCTCCCACGTTCACAAAAGGTCTCCTCTCTTGTTTCTTACATGGAAGATGGTTTGGATCAAATCTAAAAGGAATAAGTTTGGATTTCGAATTCTATGAGATAGAGTTTTAGAAATCCAAAACTCTTTCAATTTTGCACCAAATTTATCCAAATTTTTTTGGAATTTTCATGGCTTTTAGGGTATACATTATGCACCCTTTTCTTGTGATCTATACATGAAAATATGGAGGAGGTGCTCAAGAGTTGGGCGTCCCTTAACTTGCCATGTTTGGATAAGCCTTGACTAGGTGTTTGACCTAGACAAGGACTCTATCATATCTCTCTATATAAGACAAGTTTCTTCATGAAATTTTAAGGTGGAGATAGATATTTGAGAGACCTTTCTGTCATCCAAAAATCAGAGAGAAATACCTTTAGGTCGTGGAGATATAAAAGACGCAAGTTTGGGTGTCTAGAGAGAAAAAATGTGAAGAAGAAGAGGGTCTTCTTCTTGGGTTTTTATTTTCATATCTTTCCTCCCTCCATCTTGAGTTTCCTGAGAGTGTCTCAGATCTGAAACTCCTCCTTTTACTTTCCATCTTTGGAAGAATCCAAATCAAGAAGAAGGAGGCACCTGATCAACCATCAAAGAAGGATCAGCGTAGTACTAGCATACTGTGCTGATTTCCTGAAGCAGGACTTCTGATCGAGATTCATGGGCTCGTGTGGACGACTCCTAGAGACCGGATGCGTGTGCGGCTTGCAACATCATCCTCAAGCCTAGATCAGCAAGGTTAGAATGTCTAACTTGCAAGAAAATAGATCTGATCTATTGTTTAATACATACATTAGATGTAGTATAGAAACATGTTGATATGATCAACATGTAGTTCATGCTACATTTATATATTTTAATTTCTGATTTAATGCCATGTAATAATCATGTAATAGGATCTTAGATCTAGGGATTTTCTGATCTTAGAAAATAAATTTTGATTTATTTTAGTCTTCCGCTGTATGATCTTGAAAAAGTTTCAAGATCTAACCCTCTTTTTCAAGATCTAACCCTGAAACCCTAGAATTGGTTCATACAGAGATCTGGCTCCCGTAGGAGTCTGGGTTGAGTCTTCCTACAATTAGAGTTATGGGTGAAGTCTGGCTCCCGTAGGAGTCCGGGCGAAGTCCGCCTGCAGCCAGAGTCGGGGACGAGGTCCGGCTCCCGTAGGAGTCCGGGCAGAGTTTTCCCGCAGTTGGAGCTGGAGATGAGATCTGGCTCCTGTAGTAGCCTGGGCAAAGTCCACTTGCAATCAGAGTCAGGGACGAAGTTCGGCTCCCTTAGGAGTCCGGACGAAGTTTACCAGCAGTCGGGGTCGAGGATGAAGCCCAGCTCCCGTAGGAGTCCGGGCGAAGCCTTCTCACAGTCGAGGTCGGGGACGAGGTCCGGCTCCCATAGGAGTCCGAGCGGAGTCTTCCCGCAGTTGGAGCTGGAGACGAGATCTGGCTCTCGTAGGAGCCCAGGCGAAGTCCACCAACAATCAGAGTCAGGGATGAAGTTCGGCTCCCTTAGGAGTTCGGATGAAGTTTACCAGCAGTCGGGGTCGAGGACGGAGCCCAGCTCCCGTAGGAGTCCGGGCGAAGCCTTTCCGCAGTCGAGATTGGGGATGAGATCCGGCTCCCGTAGGAGTCTGGGCTGAGTCTTCCTGCAATTAGAGTTGTGGGTGAAGTCCGACTTTCGTAGGAGTCTGAACAAAGTTTACCTGTAAGCGAAGTCGTGGGCGGAGCCCGGCTCCCGTAGGAGTCCGGATGAAGTCCACCTACAGTCGGAGTCGGGGACGAGGTCCGGCTCCCGTAGGAGTCCGGGCAGAGTCTTCCCGCAGCTGGAGCTTGAGACGAGATCTGGCTCCCGTAGGAGCCCGGGCGAAGTCCACCTGCAATCAGAGTCAGGGATGAAGTCCAGCTCCCTTAGGAGTCTGGACGAAGTTTACCAGCAGTCGGTGTCGTGGATGAAGCCCAGCTCCCGTAGGAGTCCGGGCGAAGCCTTCTCGCAGTCGAAGTCAGGGACGAGGTCCGGCTCCCGTAGGAGTCCGGATGAAATCTGGTAGTTGTAGGAATCTACCGTTGGAGGAGTTCAGCCATTGACGAAGTCTGGGGTAGTTCGGATTGGAGTTGAACCTGGCTGGAAGAAGTTTGGAAGGAATTCGGGGAGCAGCTGATAGTCGTAGAAAGTCGACAGGCGGCGGAGCTTAGTGAGCACTTGGGGCGGCTTAATAGATGATTGAGGGAACTCATGTTGAAGGAGCTCGGGTGGCACAGTGGGAGTTCGTCCGTCGGGGGAATTCAGTCAGCACTGTGGAAATCCGGCTGTCGGAGAAGTTCGAAGAGATACCATCTGCAGTTGAAATCCGGAGGAGTCCTGGGAGGGTCAATCCTGTCAAGAACTTCGGCTGAGGATATTTTATACCCAACATCAGTCCCCCTACTTCTGAGTTCGAATTTCGAATGAAGAAAGTACAGAGAGATTCCCATAGCCAAAGTTGCTCCCTTGATGTCCGCACACAATCGTCCTCAGATATTTTGGCATTTAATGCGCGTGCGCTGGAGTCTTTTCAAATCGAGGCATCCGAAGAGGCTCTTTTGGAACCTGCAGTGGAACGGTGCTCAAGGCATGGTGCAATAAAGGCTCTGTCAGCCGTTTGCCACTTTTTAACCACCCGCTGTGGTGAGTGGGACATGCGGCGAAAAGAGACCGGTTAGAGGGGATTCGCAATCGTCATTATGCTGGATCTCAGGGCCTATTTAAATCCGCACTCCTCCTCCAAGAGTCCCGCTCCATCCGACGGTCTTGTTCTGGCATCCTTCTTCTCCCTGAGAACTTTGATTTTTCCCAGTGCCCTTTCCAGCCTTAGGCGTTCCTCGAGCCGTCCCCATTTCCGCACCTTCGCACCTCTCTGAATCGCCTAGGTTAGTCTCGAAACTCCTTCCTCTTTTTGTTCTTCCTTTTGCCGTTCGATCTTTCTTCCTCTTGCTCTACACATCAGTCCCCCGAGATCTTATCCATGATTTTCCCCAATTTTTAGGGATTTTGCCCCTG